>NC_081568.1:157826387-157868188 GCF_022355385.1 Mustela nigripes
ATATATATATATATATATATATATATATATATATATATATACCACTACTCCTTTATGCATTCATCTGTTGATGGGCATCTAGGTTCTTTCCACAGTTTGGCTATTGTGGTCATTGCTCTCAATATTTCGGTGCACACGTCCCTTCAGATAACTACATTTGCACTACTGGGCATTTACCCAAATTAACTCTATGAGAACAGAATTATCCTGATAGAAAAACCAGATAAAGACACACACACACACACACACACACACACAACAATAACAACAACAACAAAACTACAGGTCAATATTTGTGAATAACATAGATAATAACATTGTCTACAGAATATTAGCAAACTGAATCCAATGATTCATTAAAAGAATCATTCACCATGATCACATGTGATTTATTCCTAGGTTGCAAATGTGATTCAATATTTGCAAATCAGCTAATATGGTACATTACATCAATAAAAGAAAAGGTACACATAGTCATTTCAATAGATCCACAAAAAGCATTTGGCAAAGTACAATATCATTTATAATATAAATTCTCAACAAAGTTGAGTTAGAGGGAATATGCAACAACATAATAAAGGGCATACATAAAAAAAAAAAAACAGAGAGCAAACATCATAATCATGGAAACCTGAGAGAATTTCCCCTAAGGTCAGGAATAAGACAAGTCTGTCCCCTTTCACCACTTTGATTCAATATAGTACTAGAAGTCTTAGCCACAGCAATCAGACAGCAAAAAAATAATGAATAAACATCCAAATAACAAAGAAGTAAAACATTAATTGCAGATGACATGGTATTCCATATAGAAAAGACAAAAGACTCCACCAGGAAACTACTAGAACTGATAAATTAATTCAGTACAGTTACCAGATATAAAAACAATGTTCACAGATCTGTTGCATTTCCAAACACTAATAATGAAACAGAAAGAGAAATTAAGAAAGCAATCCTGTTTAGTTACACCCCAAATAATTCTTAGGAATAAACCTAAGCTAAGAGGTGAAATACCCATACTTTGAAACCATAAAACACTGATGAAAGAAATAGAAGATGACACAGAGAAATGGAAAGACATTCCATGCTCATAGATTAGAGGAACAAACATAATTAAAATGTCAATGGAATATACAGATTTAAAGCAATCCCTAACAAAACACCAACAGCATTTATCACAAAGCTAGAATAAACAATCCTAAAGTTAGTATGAAACCACAAGACTCTGAAGATCCAAAGCAATCTTGAGGAAGACGATTGAAGCTGGTGATATCAGATTTCAAGGTCTACCAAAATACAGCTGTAATAAAAACAGTATGGTGGCACCTGGGTGGCTCAGTTGGTTAAAGCCTCTGCCTTTGGCTTGGGTCATGATCTCAGGTCCTGGGATTGAGCCCTGCACTGGGCTTTCTGCTCATCAGAGATCCTGCTTCTTCCTCTCTGCCTGCCTCTCTGCCTACTTGTGATCTCTGTCTGTCAAATAAGTAAATAAATCTTAAAATAAAATAAAAGATAACATAGCAAAAAACAAACAAACAAACAAATGAAAAAACAGTATGATACCAGCACAGAAATAGACACAATAGAACAAAATAATCCAGAATTAAACCAACAATTATGAGGTTAATTAATCCCTGGCAAAGGCAAGATTGTACAAGGGGGAAAAGAAATCTCAAAATAAATGCCACTGGGAAAGTGGATAGACAAAAGCATGATTTCAGACCATTTGTACACCAAACACAAAAATAAACTCAAAATAGTTAAATACTGATATTTAAGACTTAAAATCATAAAACTCTTAAAATAAAGCATAAGCAGTAATATATTGGGCACTGACATTTTTTAAATAAATGAGGATTGTTTAAATGATCTTTTAGATAATATCAAGCAAAAAAAAATTGCATTATAGGGGTCCCAGAACAAGAAAAGAAAAAGACGGAAAACTTATTTGAAATAATGATAGCTGAAAAATTCTCTAACCTAGGGTTTAAAATATATATCCAGGTTCAAGAAGTACAGAGAGTTCTAGTCAAAAGGAACCCAATGAGTCCACACCATGACACATAATACTAAAATGCAAAAGGTTAAAGATAAGATAGAATTTTAAAACCAGCAGGACATAAGCAAAATGTTACATGCAAAGGTGATATGCTGATATTTTAGCAGGAACTTTATATGTCCAAAAGCAAAAGCATGACATACTCAGTGCATAGAGGAAAACAAACCAACACAAACTATAATTCAGAATACATTACACTGAAAGATTATCATTCAGAATTGAAGAAAATGTAATCATTTTTCCCAAACCAAAAGTTAAAGATCTTATTATTACAAAACCAGGCTTATGAGAAAGTTACAGGGACCATTAAATAAATATATATATATATATATATATATATATATATATATATATATATAATTTATTTATTTTTTAGAAATAGAGATAATAAATAGGGGGAAGGGCAGAAGGAGACAGAGACAGAGACAGAGAATCCCAAGCAGGCAGCATGTTGAGCAGGGAGTCTGATGAGTGTCTTGATCTCATGACCCTGAGGTCATGACCTGAACTTAACTGACTGTACTACACAGAAGCCAAAGGGACTTCTTTAAGTAGAAATGTGGAGGTTATAACTAGGTGTAAAATAAGACAGCATATACATAGAATGTAGAGGACAAAGTTATAAAAAGGAAGTTTTTAAGTCATGTGTTTGAATTTAAATGTGCATCAACTTAATGTAGACCACTTAGAATGGGCTTACAGATGTTATGTATGAACCTCACAGTAACCTCAAAAAGAAAACCTATAATAGAAACACATGAAATGTTGCATATGACAGCCAAATATAATCCTATAGAAATGCCTCAATCACAAAGAAAGAGAGCAAGAAAATAAGAAAGAAACAGGAAGAACTATAAAACAAACAAAATTTTAAAATGACAACAAATACATGTATATCAAAATTGTCTTTATTGTTAATAGCGTACATGCTGGAAGCCTTGGTGGCTCAGCCAATTAAATGTCTGCTTTCAGCTCAGGTCATGATCCCAGGGTCCTGGGATCAAGCCCTACATTGGGCTTATTCCTGAGTGAGAGCTGCTTCTCCCTCTCCCTCTGCCTGCCAAAACCCCCACCCTTGGTCTTTCTGTATCAAATAAATAAATAAAAATCTTTAAAAAAAAAAAACCTAGATGCTACAATCAAAAAACGGTGGTGAAATGGACTAAAAATAAGACCCACCTACATGATTCCTACAGGACTCCGCTCACACCAAAAGACACAGAAAAACTGAAAGAGAAAGTGTGGAAAAACATTTACCATGCAAATAGAAACAAAGAAACAAAACCAAAATCTGAAATAGCAAAATATATCAGAAAAAATAGACTGAATGTACGTATGTATGTTTGTATGTCGGTATGCATGTAATTGAGAGATAGCAAGAGAGAACACAAGCAGGGTTTGGGGCATGGAAAAGCAGACTTCCCACTGGGCAGGGAGTCTAACACATGGCTTGATCCTAGGACACAGGATCATGACCTGAGCCAAAGGCAGACTCTCAAGCAACTGAGATTCCCAGGCATCCCAGAAAAAATAGATTTCAGAAGAAAGTTTGTAATATGAGAGACTAAGAATACCATTACATAATGATAAAGTGTTAACTGAACAAGAAGATATAACAACTATAAATGCCTATGTCCCTAATATTGGAGCACCTACATGCATAAAGAAAATTTTAACAGATATAAACTGAGAAATCTATGGTAGCACAATAAAAGTAGGGGATTTTTAAATCCCCTTATATCAATGGGTAAATCAGCTAGGCAGAAAAATCACTAAGGGAACCATGTCTTGATGGATGCATTAGTCCAGATGGACATTACAGATATATACAGAACATTCCATCCCCCCCCCCAAAAATAGAGCACACAATCCATTCATGTGTACATAGAACAGTCTCCAGAATAACTCCAACATCATGGTCCAGATGTGGTATGCAGGTCCTGTCAGGAGATAACGTGACCTCCCTGGCACAGATTCCTGCACTTACAATTTCATCAAGACTGAACTCCTCTAGGAGATGCCCCTACACTGTATAGTTTTCCACGCTCACTTACTTCACTCTTGCCAGTAGCAAATCTGCAACTCCTTCGTACATCTGGCAAAGGTATTTATTATAGAAAAACCCAGACTCTGCATCAAGTGGTTACATATCACTTTGAAACATTTCTACAGAACCAAAGGTACAAAATCACTAAATTACCAGACTATTAAATTAGATGGAAAGACTTTTCAGTAATCCTGGGTAATTTCCTGACGCCCCTTTAAGAACTAAAATTTATATATTGGCGTTGTTTTAGGTGGCAGGCAGGGTGCCTTCCTTTTGGTGTATTGGCGTGAGTGGCTGAGTCAGCCAAGGAGAAGTTGGATAATTAAGAGAGAAATGAGGGATTCTTAGTTAAACAGAAGACTTCATTTCAGAACCAGAAATCTTAACAAATAACCTCTTGGACCTCTAGCCATATATTTCCCATGAAAAGTATACATTTTTTCCTGAAAAATTTTGTTGGGAATTCTCTTATTGAGGAATGAACTGAAATGAATATGTGTAGCATTTATTTAATGGCATATTATACTAGAAATCTGAAGACCTGCAAGAGATTTAAAGTTCTAACTCCTGTTGAAACTTTTCAAGATTGTAAAATTATAAAATTACATATGAAATCAAGTTTTCTTAAAGATTTTATTTATTAATTTGACAGAGAGACATATTACAAGTAGGCAGAACAGGAGGTGAGCTGAGAGCACAATGTGGGGCACAATACCAGGACCCTGAGATCATGACCTGAGCTGAAGGAATAAGCTTAATCCACTGAGCCACACAGGCACCCTGAATCAAGTTTTAATATGCTGAATGATGGGTGAGTGATGCTGTCCATTGTACTATTTCTTTTTTTAAGATTATTTATTTATTTATTTGACAGACAGATATCACAAGTAAGCAGAGAGGCAGGCAGAAAGAGAAGAATGAAATAAGGCTCCCTGCATAGCAGAAAGCCTGATGTGGGGCTCCATCCCAGGACTCCAGGATCATGACGTGAGCCAAAGATAGAGGCTTTAACCCACTGAGTCACTCAGGCACCCCTGCACTATTTTTTTCCTTGAATTCTCAGGCATTTCGGTACTGCAAGAACTCTGTAACATTAGCAAATTCAATTAAAAAAAAAACTATGGAAAAAAGAATATTTTTCAGAATAGATAAAATTAGGAAACAAAACAAGTATCAATAAATTTAAGAAGATTGAAATCATATCATGCATATTTTCTGAACACAATGGTATGAAACTAGAAATCAGTCACCAAAAATAAAAGTAGAGGTGAAATAAAAATGTATTAATAGTGGGGTGCAAGACAAGATGATGGAGAAGTAGCAGGCTGAAATGACATCAGATAGCAGGAGACCAGCTAGATAGCTTATCTAACCATTGTGAACACCTACAAATGCAATGGGAAATCAAAAAGAAGAAGAGCAACAATTCTAGAGACAGAAAATAGATCACTTTCTGAAAGGTAGGACCTGCGGAGGAGTGAATCCAAAGTGATGGGAAGATAGATGTGGGGCAGGGTGGGGGAGAGGCCAGCTCCCGCCAAGTGGTGGAGCAACAGAGCACAAAATTAGGACTTTTAAAAGTCTGCTCCACGGAGGGAATTCGCTCCAGAGGCTAAACTTTGGGGAAGTCCATGCGGGGGCAGCATAACCCCAGGTTGTACGGAGTCAAAGAAGGTCACAGAGCTCACAGGTACTAGCGCGGGGAAGCCGGCAACAGCGACAAAGCCAAAGAGTGAGCTTTCAACTCAGGCTTACCTTGAACCAGCCGCAGGCTAGGTGAGCTTGGAGCGTGGCCAGAGGCCACGGAGACAGAAGGGACCAGATGATTTTCTCCAAGTGTGAGCAATTGAGTGCTTTCCCCCAAGTGCAGCCAAACGCCAGGGAGATGGGGATGGTTGGGCGCTTTTCTCTGAGGGCACACTGAGGAGCGGGACCCTGAGCTCTCGGCTCCTCGGGGCCGGAGATTAGGAGGCCATCATCTTCATTCCCATCCTCCAGAACTCTATGGAAAGTGCTCAGGGAACAAAAGCTCCTGAATGCAAACCCGAGGGGATTACTTAGCCCAGCCCCTGTTAAGGGTGGTGCAATTCCGCCTGGGGCAAAGACACTTGGGAATCACTACAACAGGCCCCTCCCTCAGAAGATCAACAAGAAACACAGCCAAGACCAACTTCACTCAACAAGGAGAACAGTGCAATTCCAGGGGAGGATAAAGCAAATCTTATCTGGACAAAATGACAAGGTGGAAAAACTCGCCACACACACACACACACATGCATACACACACACACAAAAGAACAAGAGGCAATACCGAAGGCTGGGTACCTAATCAGTACCGACATTGGTAATATGACAGATCTAGAGTTCAGAATGATGATTCTCAAGGTTCTAGGCAGGCTTGAAAAAGGCATGGAAGATATTAGAGAAACACTCTCCAGAGAGATAAAAGACCTTCTGGAGAAATAAAAGAGCTAAAATCTAACCAAGTTGAAATTAAAAAAGCTATTAATGAGGTACAATCAGAAATGGAGCTCTTACTGTTAGGATAAATGAGGCAGAAGAAAGAATTAGTGATATAGAAGACCAAATGACAGAGAAAAAAGAAGCTGAGCAAAAGAGAGACAAACAAATACTGGACCACGAAGAGAGAATGCAGGAGATAAGTGACACCATAAGACGACACAAGATTAGAATAATTGGGATTCCAGAAGAAGAAGAGAGAGGGGAGCAGAAGGTATATTGGAGAGTATTACTGTAGAGAATTTCCAAAATATGGCAAAGGGAAAAAAAAATCAAAATCCAGGAGATGCTAAGAATCCCCCTCAAAATCAATAAAAATAGGTATATACTTTGTCATCAGATAGTAAAATTTACAAGTCTTAGTGACAAAGAGAAAATCCTGAAAGCAGCCCGGGAAAAGAAGTCTGTAACATACAAGGGTAAAAACATTAGATTGGCAGTGGCCCTATCCACAGAGACCTGGCAGGCCAGAAAGAAATGGCCTGATATATTCAGAGCACTAAATGAGAAATACATGCAGCCAAGAATACTATATCCAGCTAGGCTATTATTGAAAATAGAAGGAGAAATAAAAAGCTTCCAGGGCAAACAAAAACTGTAAGAATTTGCAAACACCAAACAAGATCTACAGGAAATATTGAAAGGAGTCCTCTAAGCAGAGACCCTAAAAGCAGTAGATCAGAAAGAAACAGACAATATACAGTAACAGTCACCTTACAAGCAATTCAATGACATTGAATTCATATCTCTCAACAGTTACCCTGAATGTCAATAGGCTAAATGCCCGAATCAAAAGACACAGGGTATCAGAATGGATAACAAAAACAAAACCCACCCATATGCTGCCTATGAAACTCATTTTAAATGCAAAGACACCTCCAGATTTAAAGAGAGGGGGTGGAAAAAAATTTATCATGCTAATGGACATCAGAAAAAAGCAGGGGTGGCAATCCTTATATGAAATCAATTAGATTTTAAGCCAGACACTATAATAAGAGAGGAGGAAGGACATTATATCATACTCAAAGGATCGGTCCAACAAGAAGAACTAACAATTTTAAATATCTATGCCCCTAACATGGGGGCAGCCAACTATATAAACCAATTAATAACAAAATCAAAGAAATACATAGACAATAATACAATAATAGTAAGGGATTTTAACACTCCCCTCACTGAAATGGACAGATCATCTAAGCAAAAGATCAACAAGGAAATAAAGGCCTTACATGTCACAGTGGACCAGATGGACATCACAGATATATTCAGAACATTCCATCCCAAAGCAACAGAATATACATTCTTCTCTAGTTCACATGGAACATTCTCCAGAATAGACCACATCCTGGGTCATAAATCATGTCTCAACCGGTATCAAAAGATTGGGATCATTCCCTGCATATTTTCAGACCACAATGCTGTGAAGCTAGAATTCGGTAACAAGAGGAAATTTAGAAAGAACCAAAATACATGGAGACTAAACAGCATCCTTCTTAAAAATGAATGGGTCAACCAGGAAATTAAAAAAGAATTGAAAAAATTCATGAAAACAAATGATAATGAAAATGCAACAGTTAAAAAATTAGTGGGACACAACCAACACCAAAGAAATACAAACAGTTATAAGAACATACTATGAGCAACTCTACGCCAACAAATTCGACAATCTGGATGAAATGGATACATTTATAGAGACATATAAACAACCACAACTGAACCAGGAAGAAATAGAAAACCTGAATAGACCCATAACCAATAAGGAGATTGAAACAGTCATCAAAAATCTCCAAACAAACAAAAGTCCAGGGCAAGGCTTCCCAGGGAATTCTACCAAATATTTAAAGAAGAATTAATTCCTATTCTCCTAAAACTGTTCCAAAAAATAGAAATGGAAGGAGAACCTACAAACTCATTTTATGAGGCCAGCATCACCTTGACCCAAAACCAGACAAAGATCCCATCAAAAAAGAGAATTACAAAAAAATTGAAGTATGGTTAAAAGAAAAATAAAAACACTGAAATAAAATGTATAGCCACAGGATCTTTGCTCTAAAAAATTAAAAAAAAAAAAAGAGAGAGAGAGAGAATTACAGACCAATATCCTTGATGAACACAGATGCTGAAATTCTCACCAAAATACTGGCCAATAGGATCCAACAGCACATTAAAAGGATTATTCACCACGACCAAGTGAGAATTATTCCAGGGCTGTAAGGTTGGTTCAACATCCGCAAATCAATCAATGTGATAAAATACATTAATAAAAGAAAGAACAAGAGCCATATGATACTCTCAGTAGATTCTGAAAAAGCATTTGGCAAAGTGCAGCATCCCTTCCTGATTAAAATTCTTCAAAATGTATGGATAGAGGGCACATACGTCAATATTATCAAAGCCATCTATGGAAAACCCAATTCAAATATCATTCTCAATGGAGAAAAACTTAAAGCTTTTCCACTAAAGTCAGGAACACGGAAGGATGCCCGTTATCACCACTGCTGTTCAACATAGTATTAGAAGTCCTAGCCTCATCAATCAGACAACAAAAAGAAATTAAAGGTATCCAAATCGGCAATTAAGAAATCAAACTATCACTCTTTGCAGGTGATATGATACTATATGTGGAAAACCCAAAAGGCTCCACTCCAAAACTGCTAAAACTTGTACAGGAATTCAGTAAAGGGTCAGGATATAAAGTCAATGCACAGAAACCAGTTGCATTTCTTTACACTAACAAAATGACAGAAGAAAGAGAAATTAAGGTGTCAGTGCCATTTACAATTGCACCCAAAACCATTAGATACCTAGAAATAAACCTAACCAAAGAGACACAGAATCTATACTCAGAAAACTATAAACTACTCATAAAGGAAATTGAGGAGACCCGAATAAATGGAAAAATGTTCTATGCTCATGGATTGGAAGAACAAATGTTGTGAAAATGTCTATACTACCTAAAGCAATCTAAACATTTAATGCAATCCCTATCAAAATGCCATCCATTTGTTTCAAAGAAATAGAACAAACAATCCTAAAATTTATATGGAACCAGAAAAGACCTTGAATAGCCAAAGGAATATTGAAAAAGAAAGCCAAAGTTGGGGGCATCACATTTCCGGACTTCAACCTCTATTACAAAGCTGTCATCATTAAGACAGCATGGTACTGGCACAAAAACAGACACATAGATCAATGGAGCAGAATAGAGAGCCCAGAAATAGACCCTAAACTCTACAGTCAACTAATCTTCGACAAACCAGGAAAGAATGTCCAATGGAAAAAAGACAGCCTCTTCAATAAATGGTGCTGGGAAAATTGGACAGCCACATGCAGAAAAATGAAATTGGATCATTCCCTTACACCACACACAAAAATAGACTCAAAATGGATGAAGGACCTCAATGTGTGAAAGGAATCCATCAAAATCCTTGAGGAGAACACAGGCAGCAAACTCTTCGACCTCAGCCTCAGCAACCTTTTCCTAGGAACATCGCCAAAGGAAAGGGAAGCAAGGATAAAAATGAATTATTGGTATTTCATCAAGATCAAAAGCTTTTGCACAGCAAAGGAAACATTTAACAAAACCAGAAGACAACAGACAGAATAGAAGATATTTGCAAACGACATATCCGATAAAGGGCTAGTATCCAAAATCTATAAAGAGCTTAGCAATCTCAACACCCAAAGAACAAATAATCTAATAAAGAAATGGGCAGAGGACATGAACAGACATTTCTGCAAAGAAGACATCCAAATGGCCAACAGACACATGAAAAAATGCTCCACATCACTAGGCATCAGAGAAATACAAACAAAAACGACAATGAGATACCACCTCACACCAGTCAGAATGGCTAAAATTAATAAGTCAAGAAATGACAGATGCTGGCGAGGAAGCAGAGAGAGGGGAACCCTCCTACATTGTTGGTGGGAATGCAAGCTGGTGCAACCACTCTGGAAAACGGTGTAGAGGTTCCTCAAAAAACTGAAAATAGATCTACCCTATGACCCAGCGATTGCACTACTGTGTATATATCCTAAAGATACAAACATGGTGCTCCAAAGGGGCACATGAACCCAAATATTTAAAGCAGCATTGTCCACAGTAGCCAAAGTATGGAAAGAACCTAAGTGTCCATCAACAGATGAATGGATAAGAAGAGGTGGTATATATATACAATGGAATACTATGCAGCCATAAAAAGAAATGAAATCTTGCCATTTGCAACAACGTGGATGGAACTGGAGGGTATTATGCTTAGCGAAATAAGTCAATCGGGGAAAGACATCTATCATATGATCTCCCTGATATGAGCAAGTGGAGATGCAATGTGGGGGAGTTGGGGAATAGGAAAAGAAAAAATGAAAGAACATGGGATTTGGAGGGAGACAAACCATAATAGACTTAATCTCAAGAAACAGACTGAGGGTTGCTAGGGTGAGGGAGGACGGGAGAGAGTGGTGGGGATATGGACAATGGGGAGGGTATGTGCTATGATGAATACTGTGAAATGTGTAAACCTGGCGATTCACAGAGCTGTACCCCTGAAGATAAAAATATGTTATATGTTTATTTAAATAAGTAAATAAATAAATAAATAAATGTACTAATAAATAAAAATTGGGTCTATAAAGAAATCAAAGAAGAAATAAATATATACATGAAGATAAATGAAAATACAAATACAGTGGCCCAAAATATTGGAACAAAAAAAAAAGTATAAGAGGAAAATATAAAGTGATATATACCTACCTCAAAAATCAAGAGAAAAGTCAAATAAACTCTAAACTTTAGACCTAAAGAACTAGGGAAAAAAAAATTGAACTTGAATAGAAGGGTGGAAATAATGAAAATCAGACTAGAAATAAATGACATTGGGGCAAATATATGAAAATTTTATATATAATTATATATTATAATACATATACATATGTACATATAATTAATGAAAACAAGAGCTAGTTTCTGAAAGGGTAAATAAAATTGATAAACATTTAACCAGATCCATTATGAATAAAAAGAAATAAGCCAAAAAATAAAATCATAAACAAAGGAAGAAACAACTGACACAATAGAAATGAAAAAAGATTATAAGAGAATGCTACAAGAAAGTGTATGAACACTAAACTGGACAAGTTATAAGAAAAGGATAAACTAGAGAAATATAATTTTCAAAACTAAGTCAGGTAGAAATAGAAAATCTGAACAGACCCATTACCAGTGATAAAATTGAATTGATAATCAAAAAAACTTACCAAAAAATAAAAGTCCAGGAGATGATGGGTTTATAGTTTAATCTGATCAAACATTTAAAGAAGATTTAATATCTATTTTATTTTAATTATTCCAAAATATAGAAAAGGAAGAATGTTTCAAATAATTTTTAGTGTCACAGTTACTATGGTACAAAACCCAAAGAGAAAAAAGAAAGAAAGGAAGAAAGAAAGAAAAAAAGAGAGAGAGGAAGGAAAAAAGAGGAAGAAAAAGAAGATGACAACAATGATGACAGACCAATTTCACTGACAAACATCGAAATAAACAAAAAAAAATCAACAATTTATTAAAATGATCATTCAGCATGATCATATGAGATTTATTCTGGTGTTGTAAGATGGCTCAGTATTTTCTAATTGCCCAACAGGATCCACTACATAAGCAAAATGGAGGATAAAATATCCTACGATTACCTCAATAGATGCAGAGAAAGCTTTTGAGAGGTAACATGTTTCAACAAATGGGTTTAAAGAGAAAATACCACAACATAACAAAGTCCATATATGAAAAACATATAACTAACATTATAGTCAATGGTAAAAAAACTGAGAGCTTTTTCCCAAAGATCAAGAACAAGACAAGGTGAACAAAACAAAGAGACAACCCACAAAATGGGAGAAGATATTCACAAATTACACTACAGACAAAAGGCTGAAATCCAAGTTCTTTAAAGAACTCCTCAAAATCAACATTCAAAAAAGAAATGATCACATCAAAAAATGGGTAGAAGACATGAACAGATGCTTCTCCAAAGAAGACATACAAATGGATAACAGACACATGAAAAAATATGCACCATCATTATCCATCCGGAAAATTCAAGTCAAAAGCACATTGAGATACCACCTTACGCCAGATGGAATGGCCAAAATGAGCAAGACAGTAAGCCATAAGTGTTGGAGAGGATTTGGAGAAAAGTAAACTGTCTTACAATATTGGTGGGAATGCAAGTTGGGGCAGGCACTTTGGAAAACAGTGTGAAGATTCCTTAAGAAATTAAAAATAGAGCTACCCTATGAGCCTGAAATTGCACTACTGGGTAATTACCCAGAAAATACAGATGTAGTGAAAAGAAAGGCTATCTGTACCCCAATGTTTATAGCAGCAATGGCCACAATTGACAAACTCTGGAAAGGGCCAGGATGTCCTTCAACAGATGAATGGATAAAGATGACATGGTCTCTATATACAATGGAATATTATTCCTCCATCAGAAAGGATGAATACCCAACTTTTGTATCAACATGGTTGGGACTGGAAGAGATTATGCTGAGTGAAAAAATTAAAGCAGAGAAAGCCAATTATCATCTGGATTCACTTACTTTTGGAGCATAAGAAATAACATGGAGGATATTAGGAGAAGGAGAGATGAAGGGGCTTGGGGGAAATCAGAGGGGTATATGAACCATTAGAGACTGTGGACTCTGAGAAACAAACTAAGCGTTTTGGAGGGGAGTGGGTTGAGGGGTTACATGAGCCTGTAGTGGGTGTTAAGGAGTGTATGTTTTGCATGGAGCACTGGGTGTGGAGGCATAAACAATGAATCTTAGAACAGTGAAAAAGTGAAAAATAAAATAAAAAGAACAAGGCAAAGATGTCCAAATTCACTTCTATTCAACCTGGTATTGGCAATCCTAGTCACAGCAATGAGACAAGAAAAAATAAAAATGATTCATCCATACTGGTGGATAAAGATAAAATGTTACTATTTGCAAATGCCATAATACTGTACATAATATAGTGTACATAGATACCCTAAGGATTCTATTAAATAAATTAATATTTAATTTATCAGATAGATTAAGGGAGAAAAATTAAATGAGATAAATAAATTAGATAAATACATTAAATAAGTCAAATAAATTTATTAGATGAATTAGTATTTATCTAACAAATAAAATTAATATTTAATATTTAATATACTTAATTATATTCTATTAATTCTATTAATATATTAATATATAAATTATATATATAATTTTGTGTATATAAATTATATTAAAATTTAAAAAATGAAAATTTAAAAAATTATACATATAAATTTGTATATAAAATATATGTTTATAAATATATAAAATTTTAAAATTTATATATTAATATATATTAATATAATAGATATTAATATAATAATATTAAAGACTCTAATTAAATTATTAGAATAAATCAATTAGTAAATGTAAAGGATACCTTAATACCCAACTATTTATGTCACATTTCAATATATCAAAAAAATAAGTAAGTGGCAGAAAGTAAAGTTTTAAAAAATTTATAATTGCATCAAGAATAATGAAATACCTAGGATTAAACAACTGAGAAACTATAAAGCACTGGTAGAAGAAATAGAATATGACATAAGTAAAAATAGAAAGATATTCCATTGACATTATCCAAATGATATTATTTGTTAATAACAATAGATACTATTAAATTTGCCATGCTGTTCAAAGCAATATAAGATTCAATGAAATTCCATAAAAATACCAACAGCACTTTTCACACAAGAAAACTAACACTAAAATAAAAAATAAAATATAATACTAAAATTTATATAAAACCACAAAAGACCATGAATAAATCAATCCTGAGAAATAAGCACACACCTGAAGGTATCACTATCCCAGATTACAAGAAAAACTTTAAATCTGGAATAAGACAAGAAAGTAGATGAGTGGCACAGAAATAGACAGAGACATCCGTGAAACAGAGCAGAGAGTCCAGAAATAAATCCACATTTACTTGGTCAACTAAAGTATGACAACAGAAGAAAGAATATACAATGGAACAATGGAGTAAAGTAGCTTTAATAAATGTTGAAGCTACATTTGGACAGCTACATGCAACAAAACAAAACTGGTCTACTACCTAACCCGAGACATAATGAAAATACAAAATGAATTGAAATTGTAAATATGAGACTTGATACATTAAAAATCCTACAAGAGAACCTGAGCAGGCATTGCTCTGATAGGGGCCATAAAAACATTTTTCTTGTTATATCTCCCAAGGTAAGGAAGCCCAAAACATAAATAAAATATTAAGACCTCACAAAAATAACTTTTTGTACAATGAAAGATACCATAAACAACAACAGCAAAAAATACATCCAACAAATAGCAGAAATTTGCAAATGATATAATAAGTAGTTAATATGCAAAATGCATAAAAACTCACATAACTCAACCCTAAAAGATAGAGGATATGAGTAGATATTTTCCAAAAACTTCATATGAGTCAAAAAGCTCAACATCAGTAATCATCAGGGGAATAGAAACTAGAGTTAAAATTACAAGAAATAACAAGGGTTGGTGAGTATGTGGTGAAAACAACCCTCATTTACTGTTGGTTGGAATGTAAGTTGGTATACCTCCTGTAGAATACATTATGGAGGTTTTTGAATAAATTTTTAAAAATTAAAAATAAAAAATTTAAATGCTTAACAATAAAAATATCATCTTTCCACTACTGGTTATTTGCTTAAAGAAAATGAAAATACTAATTGAAAACAAGTATGCATCTCTATGTTCATTGTTGCATTACTTACATTGAGAAGATAAGGATGTAACCAATGTGTCCTTCAATAGATACATAGATAAAGACGGACACACACACACACACACACACACACACACATGGGAATATTATGCAACCCAAGAAAGGATAAGATCTTGAATTTGCAGCAACAAGAATGGACCTAGAGCAAATTATGACAAGTGAAATAAGTTAGATTGAGAAAGACAAATCCCATATGGTTTCACTCATATGGAATCTAAAAAAAAATTAAATTAAAGAATCAAAAATCATAAGAAAGAGAATCAGACCTATAAATAAAGAGGATGTGCCTCTATGTGTCAGCTATTAGTAAAAATGGATGAAGGTGACTAAAGGCTATAAGTTATGGAATGAATAGCTCATAGGAACAAAATACACAACATAGGTAGTATAGTCCAAGAAATTGTAATAACAGTTTATGGTAGTAGATTGTACCTATACTTGTGGTGAGCATTTAAAGAGATTAAATCACTATGTTATACATCTGAAAATAATGTAACATTTTGTGTCAACTATACTCAAATACACACACAGACACACACATATACAGAATATAAAATATATCTGCAAATGTATATCCTATAAGGGGTTAATATTACATATACAATGCATATATTTACGTATCTCAAAACACACAAAAACAGGGTTTCATTTAAAAATTGGAAGATAGGGGCGCCTGGGTGGCTCAGTGGGTTAAAGCCTCTGCTTTCGGCTCAGGTCATGATCCCAGAGTCCTGAGATCGAGCCCCACATCAGGCTCTCTGCTCAGTGGGGAGCCTGCTTCCTCCTCTCTCTCTCTGCCTGCCTCTCAGCCTACTTGTGATCTCTGTCTGTCAAATAAATAAATAAAATCTTTAAAAAAAAATTGGAAGATAACTTGAAAATTCATCTTCAAATGGAGAGCACACAGAAATATGGAAAAATGTAAAATAATACTAATAATCAGGAAAATGCAAACCAAAACACACAAGTAAGAATGGCTAATACTAAAAATACAAGAAAGACAAGTGTCAGAGAAGATCCTAAGAAAATGAAAACTTTGTGCACCATTGGTGGAATTTTAAATTGAATCAGCCACTGTGGATAACAATACAGAAGTACCTGAAATAATTAATAATAGAAATACCATATGTTTCTATAATTCCACTATTGAGTATTTAACCAAAGGAAACAAAAACACTAATTCAGAAAGATAAATGCAGTTCTATGTTTCTGCAGCATTATTTATAATATCTAATATACAGAAACAAATTAAGTGTGCTTAAATGAATAGATTAATTTAAAAAGTGCTATATATAATGGATTATACTCAGGTATAAAAAATGATGGGATCTTGTCATTTGTGACAACATGGATGGACCTAGAAGGTGTTATGCTAAGTGGAATAAATCAGACAGGAAAGGTGAGTACCATGTGATTTAAAAATCAGAATCTACCAAACAACCTACAACAACAAAAACAACAACAATCCAGAAAAATAAACAAAAAGTTATAAATAAAGAGAACAAACTGGTGACTACCAGAAAGGAAATTGGGTGGAGGGTGGACAAAATAGCTAAAGATTAAAGGATACAAACTTACAATTATAAAATAAATAAATCACAGTTATGTAGAGTACAGCATAGGGATTGCAGTCATTAAAATTTAACAACATTGTAGGGTGATAAATGGCAACTGCACTCATGATGGTAAGAACTACATAATGTACTCTTCAAATCACTATGCTGAACACATGAAAAAATAATATTTTTATGTCAATTATACTTGATTTAAAAAAAAAAGATTATAGACAAAGGAATCCTAACCAGGTATAATTATTATCCACTATGCAAGTCATGTTCAATTGGTTAAACAGTTAAAAGTTAATCTATATGATGTGTGAAATCAACAAGGCATAGGGAAGAAAAAGCCAGATTATTAGAGTAAAAGAAACAAAGTAGTTGAAAAAATTCAATATTTTTAAATGATAAAATTTCTAGAACTTAACAACAAAACATTTGTAAGTAATGAATGAAGCCAAGTACCAGGCTAAAAAATTAAAATAAAAGTCAGTCGTTTTCTGGGGCACCTGGGTGGCTGAGTCAGTTAAGCATTCCTCTCTTAATCTCAGCTCAGGTCATGATCTGAGTCATGAGATCAAGGCCCACATTAGGCTTCATACTCAGGGAGTCTGCTTGGGATTCTTTCTCTCTCCCACTGTCTCACCCCCTGTTCTCCCTGCTTTGATATAACTATAAAGAAATAAAATCTTAAAAAATCAGTTTCTTGAAAAATACCATTTACAATAGCATTCAAAAAATAAAAATACATATAAGCTTAAGAAAAAGCATAGATTATCTGTTTGGAAAAAATAAAAATATTGGGGAAAAAGATGTTTAAATAAATTAATTAATAAACTATTTCATCTTCATAATTTGGAAGACTAAACATATTAAAATGTCAATTATCAGGGCACCTGGATGGCTCAGTGGGTTAAAACCTCTGCCTTCGGCTTGGGTCGTTATCCTGGGGTCCTGGGATTGAGCCCCGCATTGGGCTTTCTGCTCAGCAGAGAGCCTGCTACCCTTCCTCTCTCTCTGCCTACTTCTCTGCCTACTTGTGATCTCTGTCTGTCAAATAAATAAATAAAATATTTAAAAAATTTTTAATTATCTCTAATTTGTCTTATTGATTAAATGAAATCACAATTAAATTCCCAGATAAATATTTTGTAAATATTTAGGAAATAATTATAAATTTTATATGAAGAAACAAAGAATTTACATTTACCAACACAGAACTTAAGAACAAAGTTCGATGACTCACAACCTGATTTAAATAATCGCTAAAAGCCACATTAATCAAGTATTATTGAACAAAGAAAAAATAGACATATAAGTGAATGGAATAGAAAAGAGATCCAAAATGAGATTCATTTGAATATAAATAATCTGTGACTCCTGAGTGGCTCAGTGGGTTAAGTGCCTACCTTCAGCTCAGCTCAGGATCCCAGGCAGCGTCTGGGATCTAGTCCTACATCAGAGTCCTTGCTTAGTCGTAAGCCCGCTTCTCCCTGCCTGCCACTTCCCCTGCTTGTTCTCTCTCTCTGACAAATTAAACTTAAAAACTGTTTTTAACTTTAAAAGTTTTTAAACTTTAAAAAACTTTAAAAATGGTCAGAACACATGAATATACTTTTTTTTCCCCAAAGAATACATACATATGGCCAGCAGAGATATGAAAGGATGCTTAAAATCATTGACCATCTGGAAATACAAATAAAAACTACAAAGATATATCACCTCACAAACCATCAGAATTCCCAAAATTCATAACACAAGAGACAGCAGGTGTTGGCAAGGATGTGGATCAAAGGTAAAACTTTTACACAGTTGGTTTGAATGTGAGATGGTACAGCCACTCTTGATAACAGTATGGAGGTTCCTCAGGATGTTAAAAATAAAGCTACCCTATGATCCAGAAATTGCCCTACTGGGTATTTACACCAAAGATGCAGATGTAGTGAAAAGAAGGAACACATGCACCTCAATGTTCATAGCAGCAATGTCCACAATAGCCAGACTATGAAAGGAGCTGAGATGTCCTTCAATGTATGAATGGATGAAGAATGTGTGGTTCAGATATACAATGGAATAGTACTCAGCCATCATAAATGATAAATATCTTCCATTTACATCAGCATTAGTGGAACTGGAGGGTATTACACTAAGTGAAATAATTCAATCAGAGAAATACATTTATCATATGGTTTCACTTATATGTGAAACAAGGAATAGTGCAGAGAAAAATAGAGGTGGATGGGGGTAACTGAAAGGGAAGAAATCAGAAAAAGAGACAAACTGTATATGACTCTTGACTCCAGGAAACAAACCAAGAGCTGTGGAAAGTGAAATGGGCAAGGGTTTGAATAAATAGGTGATGGGTATTAAAGAGGGCATATGATGTGAGGAGCACTGGGCCTTTCACTAAACTAATGAATCACTGAACATTATATTAAAAAACTAATAATGTCTGCCTAGTGTAATTGATTTTAAATTAAAAAAATAGAAAAGAGATACTTTAGGAAAAAGTACATAGGAGTAGGAAGATGCTGGTTAAGTGAAGTGATGGCAATGGTGATAGTATCTCCTATTACAGCTGTCACATAGATAAATGAAAGTAGGACAGCAGTACAATTTGAAATTCATTGACTTCTGAGAATCCCCTGAGGATAAAATCTGTCATACCACCGAGGTTAGCCATTTCCAAAGTGGAGGTTCCTCCAGCTGAGGAAGAGAAATGTGAATATTAGGAAAGAGAAATGTGGCACCATCAACATGAAAGAACATCTCAATTATGTTTTCAGTGTAGATGAAAATGTTATAATCCATCACTACCCTTTCCTTCAACATATAGAAATAATCAATTTTAACAAATAGATACACTAAATCTTTTCTTACACACATATTTTCAGGTCAACTTGGTTTCTGTATTTACTGAGAATGATGAGAACCCTTTAAATGAGAAACATCAATGGCATATTTATATACCACAAAGTTTAATGATATTTTATTTCTCCTTGTGAAAAAAGTTCATATATGACATGGGATTATGTTCATACTTTTTTGTTAGGCTTCATACACTTCTATTTTTTTAAATAGTAAACATGCATGGAAAACCTTTATATGTTATAAAATAGCCTGTTCAGAAATTCTACATAATCAAGTTATAATGTATATTTTAACACTCTCACTTTTAGCATCCAGTTTTCTTATCTTCTTCCCTTTGTATTGAATTACAGTAAATGGTAATGATGACAAGTTCAGGTAAAAATTTAATCACTGATAATCTGGTTGGTACATAGATCTCAGGAACTAAGCTCTTGTTATGTTTCTAGTTTCCTGATTTTGAAAGATTAGGGCAACAAATGACAATAGGATTGGAAGTTATAAAATGGCAAAGCCAAGAGGCGCAGTTCTTTGATTTGGAGTTCCAATGTGAAATCAACTTTGTACATTCAGGTCTAATGTTGAAGGAAATGTATTTCTAATTAAACCCAGGTTCCTGATTGCATAATGCATTATTCACACACTGACAAGGAAATTGGATTCAGGGCATCTAATTTTTCCTTCCTTTCTCTTCTTCGGAAAAGCAATATTTGCAAATTTATTTACATTTTTTTTTCAGGGAACAGAGTAGAACATTTCTTTTAGAGAATATAATGTTTGCATTGAAAATGAGAAACAAAAAACCCATAATAAACAATGCCATAGAACATGAAAATATGTCGGTTTATAAAACAATCTTGTGTCACATTCAGATAATAATCTAGACATCAATCTAAGTGTACTATTGAATCAATTAGTATTTATATATTGTATATTAGGAAGAGAGAGAAACATAATAAGACAAAAATGAAACTATTATTTTTAGACATCTTGAAATAACAGAACATTAATAATGATAAAAATGTGAGTTCTTACTAATGAAAAATTAATTCAATTTTCTTGAAGTAATTTAATATCATATGGGATATGTTCACTTTTCCTAGACTATTGGATTGATTTCATGAGCATTCAAACCTAAATTTAGTAAAAAAAAATCATATTTTATTATCAGAACAAATATGAATACTTTTAGAATATATATAATTTATTCTTATGCAAAAGATATAAGAAAGAACACTTTAGGTAAGTTATGTCCTTAATATTTTCTATAATATTAAGGCATTTCTTCCATAAGTTACAATATGTATATGTATGTATTTTTTTTCTGAAATGGACACATTTTAAACACTGTAGCATACCTAACTTCCCATTTATACTTTCACTTTTTCACCCATTATCATATATACATAGAAATGAATAAGGATTTAATGCAATTTCCTATTCCAAATCTAAATAAATTACCAACTAATTTTGGATAAGATACCATGTGAATGATGAAATCCACTGCTGGCTGTATCATGTTTATTCAAAAACAGAATTCAAAGAATTATATTTTCCTGTTTCCTCCTGGATAATACATAGGGACAAAACTAGTTTGTTAGATCACCTCTCTCTCCACCCAACAGCTTTTATTTATTTATTTTCTTTAATATTTTTTTTTATTTGACAGAGAGAGAGATAGAGATCACAAGTAAGCAGAATGGCAGGCAGAGAGGGGGAAGCAGGATCCCACCTGAGCAGAGAGCCTGATGCAGAACTTGATCCTAGGACCCATGACCATGACCTGGGTTGAAGGCAGAGGCTTAACCCACTGAGCCACCTGCACCCCTCCACCCAACAACGTTTAAACGTTTGCTAGCTCAATGCCTTCGTAGAGTAAGCATGAACTTTATCTTGGAAAGAAGATATGTTTCATAAAAGCCACATACTCAGGAAATATCTTCCCAAGAAATTTAACAATTAATTGCCTGGTATGGAAAATTTAAGACTAACAACTACCAAGGATGACTGTTTCTTGTGAATAGCTCTATCAATTATTTTCTGAATTATACAAATAATTAATATACTTAAATTTCAAACTATTGCTAGGAAATCAATCATGGATATTGATAGAGAGTTAACATTTTGGTAAGCATGCATTATTCCATTTTTCCATCCCATTATTTCTTCCACTATTTTTTTAATTTAATTCCTCCTATGTTATGCAGGTAAGAGTCAGAAATATTTCAGCAAGAAAAAATTAGTTTGTGATCTGAGTTTTGGTGATTTCTGAGCACTGAAAATAGGATCCTGTACTTAAAGCCATATGGCTGGTAGAATATGGGAACAGTGCAAGGAGATGACTCATTGATAGTTGAAAGCCAAATGAGCATATCAAAGTTATTTCAATTAAAATTTGTTTAAATGCAACACTGTGTATATGTATGGTATGCATGATAATAATTTGATACATTCATATATTGTAATCTAATTGATATTTCAGTAATAATCAGTACCTCTATCATTTTGTAATTATCATTCCTTTTTAGTGGTTAGATTAATTACATTCTAGTCTCAGCAAATTTGTAAGTTTTATATAATACTGTTGTCTGTATGTATTACACTTTGAATTAAATCTTTAGGGGTTATTTTTTACCTGTCACAAGTTTATACACTTAAACAATATCTTCCTTTCCAACAACCTTATCTATTAACAAACAATTTACTCTCACTTTTTATGTTTGTTTTTTTCTTGCCTTTCTCTGCCTAATACCTCAGCATAATGTGCATAGGTCAATCCATATTGTTGCAAAAGACAGGATGACCTTTTTATGGCTGATATTTTATAGCTTTTTATGAATTTTATGGCTAATACAATATCCTATTGTATATATACTATGTAGTAGGAGCAAAGTCATATCTCATTGTGCTTTTGATTTGAATGTTTGTAATAACTTTTGATGCTGAGAATATTTTAATGCATTTTTCATATGTACACTCTCAAAAATGAATATTTATGTCAATTGGCCATTTGATAAATACATTTCTTAAATTTTTGTATGAGTTATTGGTATAATTTGGATATTAAAAACTTATCATATAATATTTCTGATATTTTTTCTTGTTTTTAATTTTATTTTATTTTTTCTGTGTTCCAAGATTCATTTTTCATTCACCATACCCAGTGCTCCATGAAATACATACCCTCATTAATACCCACCACAAGTCTCACCCATTTTCCCAACCCTCTCCCCTCCAAAACCCTAAGTTGGTTTCTCAGAATCCAGTCTCTCTCGCTTTGTCTACCCCTCTGAATTCTCCCAATTACTTTTCTTTTTCTTATCCTAATGGCCTCATGTTATTCCTTATGCTCCACAGTAAGTGAAACCATTGGTAATTTACTTTCTCTCCTTGACTTATTTCACTCAGCATAATCTCCTCCAATCCAGTCCATGTTGAAAAAAATGTTGGGTATTCATCCTTTCTGACGGAGACATAATACTCAATTGTATATATGGACCATATCTTCCTTACCCATTCATCCATTGAAGGGTACTTTGGCTCTTTCCACAGTGTGGTAACTATGGCCATTGATGCTATGAACATTGAAATACACATGGGCCCTCTTTCCACTATATCTGTATCTTTTTGGATAATTATCCAGTAGTGCAATTGCGGGGTGATAGGGTAGCTCTATTTTTAATTTCTAAAGGAATCCTCCCACTATTTTCCAAGTGGCCACACCAACTTGCATTCCCACCAACAGTGTAAGAGCATTCCACTTTCTCCGCATTTCTCCAACAATTTTTTTGTTTCCTGTCCTGTTAATTTTGGCCATTCTGACAATGGGGTTTTGATTTTAATCTCCCTGATGGCTAGCAATGATGACCATTTTCTCATGTGTATGTTAGCCATTTGTAAGTCTTATTCGGAGAAATGTCTGTTCATGTATTCTGCCCCTACACCTTTTTTTTTTTTTTTTTGCATGATTATCTGTTCTTTGAGAGTTGAATTTGAGAAATTCTTATAGATCTTGGATATCAGCCCTTTGTCGGCATTCTCATTTGAGAATATCTTCTTCCATTCTGTGGGTGGCCTCTTTGCATTGTTGACTGTTTCCTTTGCCGGGCAGACACTTTTGATCTTGATGAAGTCCCAAAAGTTCACTTTCGCTTTTCCTTCCTTTGCCTTTGGAGACGTGTCTTGAAAGAAGTTGCTGTGGGTGATGTCAAAGAGGTTGCTGCCTATGTTCTCTAGGATTCTTATGTATTCCTGCCTCACATATTTCAAGGTTATCTTTATGTATGGTGTAAGAGAATAGTCGAGTTTCATTCTTCTATACTAATTCTATACTAATTGGTATTCTATACCAATTTTCCTGCACCATTTATTGAAGAGTCTGCCTTTTTTCTGCTGTATATTTTTTCTTGCTTTTTCAAAGATTATTTGACTAGAGTTGAAGGTCCATATCTGAGCTCTCTACTCTGTTCCACTGGGCTACGTGTCTGTTTTTTTGCCAGTACCATGCTCTCTTGGTGATCACAGCTTTGTAGTAAAGCTTTAAATCAGGCAATGTGATGCCGCCAGTTTTGTTTATCTTTTTCAGCATT
Source organism: Mustela nigripes (assembly GCF_022355385.1). NCBI lineage: Eukaryota > Metazoa > Chordata > Mammalia > Carnivora > Mustelidae > Mustela > Mustela nigripes. The sequence goes on from NC_081568.1 coordinate 157,850,851, forward strand.
TCCTTAGCAATTCAGGGTCTCTTCTGGTTCCATACAAATTTTAGGATTGTTTCCTCCAGCTCTTTGAAAAATGCCAGTGTAATTTTGATTGGAATGGAATTTAAAGTATAGATTGCTCTATACATGTAACAGTTTATTCTTCTGATACATGAGCATGGGATGGCCTTCCATCTTTTTGTGTTTTCTTAAATTTCTTTCATGAGTGTTCTGTAGTTCTTTGAGTACAGATTTTTGCCTCTTTTGTAAATTTTATTCCCAGGTATCTTATGATTCTTGGGGCTATAGTAAATTGAATCAATTCTCTAATTTCTCTTTCTATCTTTTCATTGTTAGTATATAAGAAAGCAAGTGGTTTCTGTGCATTGATTTTGTATCCTGTCATAGTACTGAATTTCTGTATGAGTTCTAATAGTTTGGGGATGGAGTCTTTTGGGTTTTCCATATAAAGTATCATGTCATCTGTGAGGAGAGAGAGTTTGGCTTCTTCTTTGCCAATTTGAATGCCTTTTATTTATTTTTGTTGTCTGACTGCTGTTGCTAGGAATTCTAGTACTATGTTGAACAAGAATGGGAGGAGTGGCCATTCTTGACATGTTCTTGGTCTTAAAGGGATGGCTGTAATCTATTCCCCATTGAGAATGGCATTTGCTGTGCTTTTTTTCAGAGATATATTTTATGAAGTTGAGAAATGTCCTTTCTATCCCTATAATTTGAAGCATTTTAAACAGGAACAGATGCTGGATTTTGTCAATTTTTTTTTTCCTGCATCAGTTGAGAGGATCATGTGGTTTTTCTCTCTTCTCTTAATGATTTTTCTATTGCATTGATGGATTTGTGTGTGTTGAACTGCCCTTGCATTCCAGGGATAAACCCACGTGGTCACGGAGTAAAATCTTTTTAATGTCAATAGGATCCTATTAGCTAGGATCTTCTTGAGAATCTTGACATCCATATTCATAAGGGATGTTGATCTGAAATTCTCCTTTGTGATGAGGTCTTTTCTTGTATTGGGGATCAGAGTAATGATGGCTTCAGAGAAAGAATCTGGAAGTTTTCCTTCTCTTTACACTTTCTGAAATTACTTCAGGAGAATAGGTATTATTTCTTTGGAAGTTTGGTAGAATTCCCGAGGGAATCTACCAGGCTGGAAGTTTTTGATCACTGTATCCATCTCGTAAATAGATATTGTTATATCCAGGTAATCAATTTATTCCTGTTTCAGTCTTGGAAGTTTATAGGTTTCCAGGAATCCATCCATTTCTCCTAGTTTGCTTAACTTATTGGTCTATAACTGTAGATGATAATTCTGGTTATTGTTTCTATTTTCTTGGTGTTAGTCATAATCTCTGCCCTTTCATTCATAATTTTATTAATTTGGGTCCTCTCTCTTTTGTTTTGGAGTACCATTGCTATTGGTTTATTGATCTCAATTCTTTCAAAGAACCAACTTCTAGTTTTGTTGATGTGTTTGACTGTATCTCTAGTTTCTAACTCATTGATCCCTGCTCTAATCTTGTTCATTTCCCTTCTTGTGTGTGGGGCTGCCTTAATTTGTTGTTGATTCTCCAGTTCTTTAAGGCGCAAAGACAATTGGTGTATACTGGATTTTTCAATATTTTGTAGTGAGGCTTGTGTGGATATATTTTCCCCCTTAGGACACCTTTGACATATCCCATTGGTTTTGGGGTATGTGTCTTCATTCTCATTGGTTACCCTAAATTGTTTAAGTTTATCCTTGATTTCCTGGTTGATCCACGTTCTTGAGTAAGATAGTCCTTAGATTCCAGGTGTTTGACTTTCTTCCAACCTTTTTCTTGTGGTTGAGTTCCAGTTTCAAAACATTGTGGTCTGACAATTTGCAGGGAATAATCTCAATCTTTTGGTATCAGTTAAACCCTGATTTGTGATGCTGTATGTGGTCTATTCTAGAGAAAACTCCATGAGCACCTGGGAAGAATGAATATTCTGTTTTTTAGCTTGTAATGTTCTGTATATATCCATGAAGTCCATTTGGTCCAATATGCCATTCAAAGCCCTTATTTTGTTATTTATTTTCTGCTTGGATGATCTCTCTATTACTGATAATGGCATGTTAAGGTCCCCTAAAATTAAAGAGTTCATTATAATATGATTATTTATTTTCATTACGAGTTGGTTTATGTAGTTGGCTTCTCCTATGTTGGGGACATAAATTTTTACAATTGTTAGATTTTCTTAGTGGATAGACCCTTTAAGGGTGAAGTCTTTCTGTATCTCTGACTACAGTCTTTAGCTTACTATTTAATTTGTCTGATATGAGAAATGCTACTGCAACTTTCTTTTGAGGTCTGTTGCCATGAAAGATTGGTTTTCCATCCCTTCACTTTCAGTCTTGATGTATGTTTGGTTTCCAAATGTGTCTCTTGTAGACAGCACATGGATGACTCCTGTCATTTTATCCAGTCAGCAACCCTCTGCCATTTTATGGGAGCTTTTATGTTGTTCACATTAAAAGTGATTATTGAAAGATTTTTTTTTTGACATTGTGTTTCCTGTGAAGTCCATGTTTCTAAAGATTTTCTCTGTAAATTTCTGTTCTATTTCACTTATAGGTTCTTTTTTTCTTTTATTGAACCCTTTAATATGTCTTGTAGTGCAGGCTTGGTGGTAACATGTTTTTTTTCCCCTTTTTTAAACATTTTTAACTATTTTTAAATTTATTTTAAGTGTTCCAGAATTCATTGTTTATGAAGCACACTCAGTACTCCATCCAATTCATGCCCTCCATAATACCCACCATCAGACTCATTCAATCTCTCACCCCCTCCCCTCTGAAACCCTCAGTTTGTTTCTCGGAGTCCACAGTCTCTCATGGTTTGTCTTGGAAGCTCTTTATCTCTCCATCCATTTTGAATGTCAGTCTTGCTGGATAAAGTATTATTGGCTGCATGTTATTTTCATTTAGTGCCCTGAATACATTGTGCCAGCCCTTTCTGGTTTGCCAGATTTCTGTGGACAGGTCTGATGTTATTCTGATGGGCCTTCCTCTATACGTAAAGAATCATTTCCCCCAGCTGCTCTCAAGAGCTTCTGTCTAAAATTATGATTTATCATTTTCACAATCAGGTGTCTCGAGGTCTTTCTAGATTCTATGATCTTGGGTGGAGGTCTTTCTGCCTCTAGGATACAAACGCTGGTTCCAATCCCCAGATTGGGATGATTTTCATGGAGAATTTGTTCAACTATATCCTCTAGTCTTCTTTTTTTCTCCTCCTACTCAGTGATTCCAATAATTCTGACTTTGCAACATTTCATGGTATCATTTATTTCCCTAACTCTGTTTTCATGGCTTTTAAGCTGTTAATTCCAGGCCTCCTCCTGATCCCTTTTTTCTATCAGTTTGTCCTCTAGATCACTAATTCTATCTTCTGTCTCAGTTACCCTAGCTGTTAGAGAATTTAGATTTGATTAGAACTCATTGATAGCATTGTTAACATCTTCTCTGGTGGCTTTCACTTCTACCATAATCTATTCCATGTTGTTATTAATGGTTTTCTCCAACCTAACCACTGTCTGGATAATTGTTACCCTTAACTCCCTTTCTGACATACTGTTTATGTCCATATCCAATAGCTCTGATGGAGAAGGCACAGTCTTTGAAGTTTTCCTCTGTTGGACATTCCTCCTTCTAGTCATTTGGTGAAAGAGGGCTGAAGGGAGGTGTAGCCTAGTGTCTCAAACATGACCCAGGCAAGATGCACCCTGGAATGCTTCTGAACAATCGGAACTCCCCACTAAAAAGAGAGAAAAAAGAAAAAAAAAAGAGAAAGAAAGAGAGATACGGGAAAAAAAAATAAAAGAAAAAGAAGACCCAATTTGAATGGGCCCCAAAGGGAAGATTTAGAAAATATACAAACAAAAACAAAAAAACAAAAACATCAACAAATGTAAATGACAAGGGGAAAAAAAGCCAAAATGAACCACAAGTATAAGATTTATATATTACCAGAACAAAAATAAATACACAGAAACATTGGCAGAAGTAAAAGATGGGAGGGTGAGGAAGTGTGGATGAGGAAGGTTATTTTGATTCCTCTTGGGTGTATCTTGATATCTTTGTTAAAGGACTCAACTTTCCCAAGATAAAGGGATATTAAATCTGGTTAATATATAAGAGTAGTATTGATTGAGGAAAGAGGATTACCTTGAAGCTTATCTCTATATGAATATCAAAAAAAAAAAGAAAAAAATAAATAAAATAAGGAAAAAGAAAGAAAGAAAATAAGAAAAACCCAGAGGTATATGTATCAAAAACATATGAGTTAAAAGGTTATTATGGAATTTGTTGTACTGAAACTCTCATTGTGATGGTAAATACATTTTAAAAAAATTAAAAATGAGAATAGTGAGAATTAATTTTAAAAAATTGTATCAATGAAGTATACAGGTTTTAGGGCAGTTCCAGGAGATTAGTGCATTCTTTTCTCCTCACATTGGGGTTTTACATTTTTATGAAGATCCTGTGGTGGTTGTCCTCTTGGCTTTTGCTTTATTTTTGTTGTTGTTGTTGTTTGTTTGTATGTCTGTTTGTTTTTTGTTTTGTTTTGGCTGTTTTTTTACAGGAGAGGATTGCCCTGTGGATTTTCAGAAAGTCTTGATAGAGTTGAGTCTTCCTGCCCCCTATCAAGGGGCAGGTCTCTGAGGAAACTGTTTCTCCAGGCTTTTGTTCTCTGGAGGTTTTTTTTTCCTCCTCTTGGTTGCTTTTGGTGGTTCTTCTGAGGTTTAGAGGAAAGCAAACTGCACCTAGACCTCTGTCTCAGACAGATGCCTCAGTCTCTTTCCCTCTGGGTGCTCCAGAGCATATAAACTCCCCTTCTGCCATGTCCTACCCTCCCACCAGCAGAGAACATCTCAGGGGTCACAGGAGCTTTCACTAGTACCCCAGTGCTACTAAAACAGTGAACAGTTTTAGTCCAGAAGGCTGGCTTCCAGTGGTTGACTTTGCTGTGGCTGTCTTTACAGGTCCAGAGGGCATCAGGAGAGATCTCAACCAGAGATAGCATGCTGAGATTTTCACACTGGCCCAGCCTGGGTGTTGGAGGCCATGGCACGGTTGGAGTTGAGGACCAAACCAGGCCCTGAGTTGTGTCTCCTTTAAAGTCCAGACACCTTGACAAGGGGTTAAGGACAGGAAAGTTGAATAACACTGAGAAAGGGTCTGTGCTATGTGTCGTGGGCTCACCTACATAACTTCCCACACCCTCTTCCTACTGAAGTGAACAATGTGGTCAGGGTCATGAGTTCTTAGTTGGTCCTTGTTGTTCCTGTACCTCCCATAACCCACTCCCTTGTTGATTGTTTTGCTAATGGCATTAGCCATGACTACCTGGCATCACGAGGTTTGCTTGTAGTTAATGTAAACTTGTTATTGCGGTCATCTGACTAGATACTGATGTATTACTCGTTCTATTGTGGTCTGCCTTATAAATGCTTGTAAGATGTGGAATAAAATCGGCACTGTTGGACATACTCCTCCGTGTCCCTCCTGACCCCATCTCTTTGTCTCTTAATTTCTTTTCACCATCCTATTAACCCTCATGTTTCCTGGTTGATTTGTCACCCCAGCCATGGCAAGTGGGTCCCAAACAGGGACTGTGAGTATGTTTCAAGGGAGCGTGCAGGTACAGGTAAGTGATTATCAAGATTTAAGTAAGAAGAGCCCAGGTTGATGGGCAATGGCAGAAGTAAAATAATATGGGGCAGTCTCATTCTGTGCAAAAGGATCTATTTGTTATGGCATTGCAGTCCCTTTAGAAGCAAAAGGGGTCTAAGCAATTAAAGAAGGCTTTACAGCAATTTTTTGGTGTGTTGTCTGATCTTTGTCCTTGGTTCCCTAAAGAGGGAACAGTAAATTTACAAATTTGGCAGAAAGTAGAGCAAGAGATTAAAAATCAATTGAGAATTAGATTACCTGAAGGAACCATGAAAGTTTGGGAAGATATTCGATAGACTTTAGATCTGTAACATTCTATAGAGTTAACCTCTATAACTTCTCATGATTTTAACAAGAAGAATGACCCCTGGACCTAACACTCCCCACTCCAGATCTTCCCACCGTGTCTCAGGTAAACATTTGAAATGGAGTGGTCCCAGGTGGAATGTAAATCAGTATTTGAACTAAGTTAAGTTTGTTGGGTTAATTAGGATTAACATGTCTTTTGATTTAAAAGTAGTAAATGTGAAACTTCAGAGTTTTTACTTAAAGTCAAATAAGCTCGTGTTATTTGTTAAAATCTGTTAAAATGTGTGTTAAAATCTGTTGAAATCTGTTATCAAAGAGATGACTAAACTGATGGTTAATTGTCTGTCTCAAAGTTTTAATGGGTAATTATTAAAGCAGCTTTCAAAATCTTTGCTAACCTGAAACTTTAAATCAAATGGGATAAAATGCTTGAGCACTGGTCACTGAAACTAGGTTTGTGCTTTTTAAATCTGTTGGTAAACATGTTTTGTGCTCAACTGAATTCTGTTGTAACAGCCCCGGGGCCACTGTTTGAGCTATACCCGTTCATAAAGAATGGAAGGGGAGACTGATCACCTCCCATTAGCCATGGATACCCAAAGGGGAGGGTGTCCAACCTCTTTGAATCTGAAGAGTGCCAAACTGTGTGTATGTGTCTGTATGGCTCCACTGCTTCAGCTATGGAGTCTGAGTGGGCTGCACTCTGAGTTTCAAGGGACATCATATGGCATAACAGTCATCTACTCCATGGAGTAGACTGGTCTGGGGTTTATATGGACAGACCTTAGATAAGACACTCCTAAGTTCCTGTGAGGGATGCGAGCCGGACAGCATCTGAAAGATCCCCCTCCCTTTGTCTGCGACATCATTCACAATGGGAGAGAAATCCAAAAAACTCACTGTCTTAGGAAGAAAAAAGAGGAAAGACACTGGTATAGAAAGGCTGTTGGAAATGAGAAAGCAATCCTGTATGTAGGAAAGTATGATATATGTAAGAAAGATTTAAGGAATGGGAATACATTTTGTTGAGGGTAAGAGAAGGCAATTTTGTCCTAAATGAGATGGTTGTTTGGAAGGAAATGACTTGGGACAAAACCTGAATGCAAAGGAAAGTTGTAGAGGTTTGTGAAGGGAAATCTTCAGAAAAGAAATTTTAGCTATGGTCAAGACAGACTAAGATTAAAATGAATGGGTTTTAAAAGTACATTGGTATAAGACTGAAATTGTCTCTTCAAAAGGACAAAGTTTTCTTAGATTAATTGATCTGCTGTTAACGAAAAGGTCAATTGTTTTCTCTTTGCCTGCCTAGAGTTGTAAATGAGGCATCTTTGACTCAAGGCTTTCCTTGATATGCTAAGTTACTCAGTACTGTTAAACCAAGGATAAACCTTGCCTTATGTTTGGGTAACCCCCTAAAGGAAAGTCAAATGGGAGATGTTCTGGACAAATACAGGTTTTTGATATGTTAAAATCCTGGGAACTGAAATGGGTAAAAATTTCCAGAAGTAAAAGCTGCATTCTGAGTAAACCAGAATTAGTAACATGGGACTATATGAACTGAAGGAAGTTGTAATGCTGTGTCTCTTAATGTTTTGTCTTATTTTAAACATTGCTGGTTCTCTAATGTTTGCTCTTCCAGACTAGGGATATTTTTTTCTTAAGATATCTGTGACTTACAAAAATGTAAAAATACTTATTTGCAAACAAATCAGTACATTCAATGGACATCCCCTATAATTCACAAGGACAATCCATTGTCAAAATAGCTAATGGTACCCTTAAATAATATCTTAAAAAATTTATAAAGGGGGAGATACTACAGGGAAAAGTAAAATATTCCCCACATATGCATTTAACTTTAACCCTATATATTTTAAAAATTTTAAATGTGGATAATATCAGTTGGACAGTGGCTGAGTGATTTTGGCATCCTGATTTTTCTCCACTTCCATATGCCCAGTGGAAGGATCCCTTGACCAGAGTATGGAAGGGTCGTGATCCTGTCCTCTGCAGAGGAGGTTTTGTTTGTGTTTTTCTGCAGGATGAGGACACCCCACGCTGGCTTCCAAAAAGGTGGTACTGAATACTCGCGTCTCCAACAGAGGATGGCTCGCCTCATGCTGAATTGCCAGAACAGATGGAGAGGAAGAAGACGTGTCCCTCCTTACAGCCAGAGGGATGTTTCATATAAAACTCTGGAAACGGGTTGCTGTCCTGGGACTAATCAGAGTGCAAATAGCCAGAAATGGTTATACTGCCACAAAAGACTTCAATCTAACTTTGCTTGTCTGTGTTCCTAGATCTTTTTTACTGGTAGTGGGCTCAGGATCAATAGTTCTTACCTCTTTCCAAGGGGGACATCTATTATATAATATCCATTGTGACCATTGTGTGTTAGCAAATTGTCTACCTGTGTCCCTGCCTTCGTCAGGCATAGGTCCCTTGATAGTATTTATAACTATGCAATCTCTGTATGTGCTCCTTCTGGTGGAAGTGGAGGATACCTGGTATGCTAATTATGGGAATCAGTTGGAGTTAGAATTACAGGCACAGGTGAAAAGAGTAAAGCTCTTCATACGGTTACTTATTGTTGGGATAACTGTATTAATTTCTCTAATTTGTACAGCTACTGTTTCTACTATAGCTCTTTCCCAATCTGTACAAACTGTCACACATGTGAATTCTCTAGCCCAAAATATCTTTCATGCCTTGACTACTCAGGAGCATATAGACCCAAAAATGTTAAGCTGGTTGGAAGGATTGGAAGAAGCTGTAGAATTTCGGGGGGGGGGGCAATTATCAGTGTTAAAAGCTCAAATGTCTTTAATATGTCATGGAGGATTTCAACATATTTGTGTCACTCCCTTGAAAGCCTTGAACTATTCTTGGGATGCTGTTAAACATCATTTGCAAGGAATTTGGTTTCATAGTAATGTAAGTCTATCTTGCAGAGTTGCAAAATGAAACTGCTAATATAGGACATCACAACAAGATGTACAAAATCCTGCTACTATAGTATCTCAGGTTTGGGATGGGTTGCACAGGATTAATCCTGGAAATATAATGAAATATTCCTTTTGGATTTTTATCATTATATTCATTGTCTTGGCTCTATTGATTATAGGATGGGGAGTTTCCTTGTTTTGTACAGGACAACAACGAATGCATCCTCAGGCACAAATTCATATGCTTGATTTATTTTAAAAAAAGGGGGAAATGTTGGAGGCTATGGCATTGTTGGAGTCGTGGATCAAACCAGGCCCTGACTTGTGTCTACTTTAAAGTCCGGACACCTTGATAAGGGGTTAAGGACAGGAAAGTTGAGTAACACTGAGAAAGGGTCTGTGCTGTGTCGTGCGCTCATCTACGTGACTTCCCACACGCTCTCCCTACAGAAAGGAATAATGTGGTCAGGGTCATGAATTCTTAGATGGTCCTTGTTGTTCCTGTACCTCCCATAACCCACTCCCTGGGTTATTGTCTTGCTAATGGCATTAGCCATGACTACCTGGCATCACTAGATTTGCTTGTAGTTAATGTAAACTTGTTATAGGAACTTGCAGTCATCTGACTAGATACTGATGTATTACTCCTTCTATTGTGGTCTGCATTATAAATGCTTGTAAGATGTGGAATAAAACTGGTACTGTTGGGCATCCTCCTCAGTGCTCCTCCTGCCCCCATCTCTCTGTCTCTTAATTTCTTTTCATCATCCTCTTACCCTCACGTTTTCCTGGTTGTTTTGTCACACCGGCCACAACAGGGCCCATTACATAGAAAATATTTAAAATTGAGAGTGCCCTGGAGCTCTTCCCAGTAATACTATGTTAGGAGACAAAGATGGGAACATAATTATGATGGAACATCATTTTTTTCCATTTTTTAAAAATTTATTTTCAGCATAACAGAATTCATTGCTTCTGCACCACACCCAGTGCTCCATGCAATACATGCCCTACTTAATAAGCAGCACCTGGCTCTCCAACCTCCCACCCCTGCACCTTCAAAACCCTTAGATTGTTTTTCAGAGTCCATAGTTTCTCATGGTTCACCTCCCCTTCGAATTTCCCTCAACTCCCTTCTCCTCTCCATCTCCCTATATCCTCCATGTTATTTGTAATACTCAACAAATAATTGAAACAATCTGATACTTGACTCTCTCTGCTTGGCTTATTTTACTCAGCATAATATCTTCCAGTCCCATCCATGCCGCTACAAAAGTTGGCTATTCATCCCTTCCGATGGAGGCATAATACTCCATAGTATATATGGACCACATTTTCCTTATCCACTCGTCCGTTGAAGGGCATCTTGGTTCTTTTCACATTTTGGCAACCGTGGCCATTGCTGCTATAAACATTGGAGTACTGATGGCCCTTCTCTTCACGACATCTGTATCTTTGGAGTAAATATCCAGTAGTGCAATTGCAGGGTCATAGGTAAGCTCTATTTTTAATTTCTTGAGGAATCTCCACACTGTTCTCCAAAGTGGCTGCACCAACTTGCATTCCCACCAACAGTGGAAGAGGGTTCCCTTTTCTCCACATCATTTCCAAGCCATGTTGTTTCCTGTCTTGCTAATTTTGGCCATTCTAAGTGATGTAAGGTGGAATCTCAATGTGGTATTAATTTGAATCTCCCTGATGGCTAGTTATAATGAACATTTTTTTCATATGTCTAATAGTCATTTGTATGTCTTCATTGGAGAAGGGTCTGTTCATGTCTTCTGCTCATCTTTTGACATGATTATCTGTTTTGTGTGTGTTAAGTTTGAGAAGTTCTTTATTGATACTGGATATCAGGCTTTTGTTTGTACTGTCCTTTACAAATATCTTCTCCCATTCCGTGGGTTGGCTCTTTGTTTTGTTGGCTGTTTGCTGTGCAGAAACTTTTGACCTTGATGACGTCCCAAAAGTTTATTTTTACTTTTGCTTCCTTTGCCTTTGGAGATATATCTTGAAAGAAGTTGCTGTGGCTGATATCGAAGAGGTTACTGCCTATGTTCTCCTCTAAGATTGTGATGGATTCTTGTGTCAAGTTGAGGTCTTTTATCCATTTCTATTTAATCTTTGTGGACAGTGTAAGAGAATGGTCGAGTTTCATTCTTCTACATGTAGCTGTCCAATTTTCAGAGCACTCTCTTTTTTTCCACTGTGTATTTTTTCTGCTTTGTTGAACATTAGAGTTTTCAACCATAAAGTTGAGGGTCCATATATGGGCTCTCTACTCTGATTCACTGCTCTATGTGTCTGTTTCTATGCCAGTACCATGCTGTCTTGGTGATCACAGCTTTGTAATAAAGCTTGAAATTAGGTAACATGATGCCCCCAGTTTTATTTTTCTTTTTCAACATTTTCTTAGTGATTCGGGGTCTCTTCTGATTCCATAATTTTTTTTATTGTTTTTTATAGCTCTATGAAAAATACCAGTGGAATTTTGATTGAAATGGAATTAAAGGTACAGATTTCTCTAGGCAGTATAGAAATTTTAATAATGTTTATTCTTCTGATCCATGAGCATGGCATGGTCTTCCATCTTTTTGTGTCTTCTTGAATTTCTTTCTTGAGTGTTCTGTAGTTCCTTGAGTACAGATTTGGTTAGGTTTATTCCCAGGTATCTTATGGTTCTTGGTGCTATAATAAATGGATTAGATTCTCTAATTTCCCTTTCTGTATTTTCATTGTTAGTGTATAAGAAAGCAACTGATTTCTGAACATTGACTTTGTATCCTGCCACATTACTGAATTGCTGTGAGTTCTAGTAGTTTGGGGGTGGTGTCTTTTGGGTTTTCTATATAAAATATCATGTTATCTGCAAGGAGAGAGAGTTTGACTTCTTCACTGCCAATTTGGATACCTTTTATTTCTCTTTGTTGTCTGATTGCTGTTGCTAGGAATTCCGATACTTAGTTGAACAACAGTGGTGAGAGCGGGCATTCTTCTAGTGCACCTGATCACAGTAGGAAGTCTCTGAGCTTTTTCCCATTGAGGATGATATTTTCTTTGGGTTTTTCATTGATAGATACTATGAAGTTGAAGTATGTTCCCTCTAACCCTACACTTTGAAGCGTTTTAATCAGGAATGGATGCTGGATTTTGTCAAATGCTTTATCTGCATCAATTGAGAGGACCATGTGGTTCTTCTCTCTTCTCTTACTTATTTGTTCTATCACAATATTGATTGTGAATGTTGAATCATCCTTGAAACCCAGGAATGCATCCTACCTGTCATGATGGATAATCTTTTTTAATGTGCTGGTGTATCCCATTTGCTAGGACCTTATTGAGAATCTTAGCATCCATATTCATCAGGAATATTGGTCTGAAATTCTCCTTTTTGGTGGGATCTTTGCCTGGTTTGGGGATCAGGGGAATGCTGACTTCATAAAAAGAATGGAATCCTCTAGTTTTGTTTTCCTTCTGCTTCAAGTTTTCCTTCTGGAACGTTTTCCTTCTGGAAGTTTTTCTTCCACTTCATTTTTTTGAAACAACTTCACAGGAATAGGTGTTATTTCTTCTTTCAAAGCTGGTAGAATTCCCCGGGAAATCCTTCAGGTCCTTGCCTCTTGTTTTTTGGGAAGTTTTTGATCATTGATTCAATCTCGTTAATAGAGATCTGTATATTTAGGTTGTCAATTTCTTCCTGTTTCAATTTTGGAAGTTTTTAGTTTTCCAGGAATGCATCCATTTCATGTAAGTTGCTTTATTTACTGGCATATAACTGTTGATAATAACTTCTTATAATTGTTTCTACTTCCTTGGTGTTAGTTGTGATCTCTCCATTTTCACACATAATTTTATTAATTTGAGCTTTCTCTCTTTTCTTTTGGATTAGTGTGGCCAATGGTTTATCGATCTTATTGATTCTTTCAAAAAACAAGCTTCTAGTTTCATTGATGCATTCTGCTGTATCTCTAGTTTCTATCTCATTGATCTCTGCTCACATCTTGATTATTTCCCTTATTTTGTGTGGAGTTGGATTAAATTGTTGTTTATTCTACAGTTCTTTAAGGTGTAGAGACAGTGGGTGTATTCTGGATTTTTCTTTTTCTTTCATTTCTTTTTTCTTTTTTTTTTTTTTTTTTTGAGGGTGGCTTGGATGGCTATGTATTTCCCCCTTAGGACCACCTTTGCTGTATCCCATAGATTTTGGACTGAAATGTCTTCTTTCTCCTTTGTTTTCATGAATTGTTTAAGCTCTTTGATCTCCTGCTTGATTCAAGCATTCTTAAGCAAGGTTGTCTTTAGCTTCCAGGTGTTTTAATTTCTTCCATACTTTTCCTTGTGGTTGAGCTCCAGTTTCAATGCACTGTGATCTGAGAATATGCAGGGAATAATCTCAATCTTTTGGTATCAGTTGAGTCCTGATTTGTGACCCAGTATGTGGTCTATTCTGGAGAAGGTTCCATGTGCACTCAAGAAGAATGAGTACTCTGTTGATTTAGGGTTGAATGTTCTGTACATATCTATAAGGTACCTCCTGTCCAATATGTCATTCAGTACTCTTATTTTTTTATTGATTATATGCTTGGATGATATGTCTATTACTGAGAGTGGTATGTTAAAATCTCCTAATATTAATGTATTCATATCAATATGACTCTTTATCTTGATTAACAGTTTTCTTCTGTAATTGGCTGTTCCCATATTGGGGGCATAAATATATACGATTTTTAGATATTCTTTGTGGATAGACCCTTTAAGAATTATGTAATTTCCTTCTGTATCTCTTCCTACAGTCTTTAGTATAACATGTAATTTATCTAATATGGGAGTCGCGGGACGCCTGGGTGGCTCAGTTGGTTAAGCAGCTGCCTTCGGCTCAGGTCATGATCCCAGCGGCCTGGGATTGAGTCCCACATCCGGCTCCTTGCTTGGCAGTGAGCCTGCTTCTCCCTCTGCCTCTGCCTGCCACTCTGTCTGCCTGTGCTTGCTCTCGCTTCTCTCTCTATGACAAATAAGTAAATAAATAAAACTTAAAAAAAAAAAAAAGAGAGTCGCTATCCCAGCCTACTTTTGTGGCCCTTTGGCATAAAAGATGCTTCTCTATCCCTTCAGTTTCAGTCTTGATGTATCCTTAGGTTCAAAATGGGTCTCTTGTCGACAACATATGACAACATATGATGTGTCCTGTAGTTTTATTGAAACTGCAATGCTGTGTCACTTTATGGGCACATTTTTTCCATTCACATTGAGAGTGTTTATTGAAAAATTAGTTTTTATTGATATTGTGTTACCTGTGAATATTCGGGTTCTATATATTGTCTCCATATATTTCTGTTTAATTATATTCTTAGGATTTTTTCTTTTTATATCACCTCACTTAATATTTCCTGCAGTGTCAGCTTGGTGGTCCTATACTCTTAAACCTTGCCAGTCTGGGATACTCTTTATCTCTCCATCCATTTTGCTTGTCAGTATTGCTGGATAAAATATTCTTGGCTGCATGTTCTTCTCATTTAGTGCCCTGAATACGTCTTGCTAGCTGTTTCTGGCTTGCCAGGTTTCCATGGCCAGGTCTGACATTATTCTGATGGGCTTTTCTCTGCACATAAGGGATTTCTCCCCTCTAGGTGCTTTCAAGAGTTCTTGTCTACTATTATGATTCATCATTTTCACAATCACCTGTCTTGAGATCTTTCTAGATTATATGATTTTGGGGGCAGTATTTTCACCTCTAGTATAAGAATGCTGGTTCCAATCGCCAGATCGGGAAAATTTTCATGGAGAATTTATTCAACTATATCCTCTAGTCTTCTTTCTCTTTTATATGCCTCAAGAATTCTAATAATTTTCCTGTTGGAACATATCATGACATCACTTATTTCCCAAATTCTGTTTTCATAGCTGCTGAGATGTTTGTTCCAGGCTTCCTCCTGATCCTTTTTCTCTATCACTTTGTCCTTCAGATCACTAATTCTATTCTACCTCAGTTACCCTTGATTTTTGAGAATTTAGATTAGGTTGTAGCTCATTGAGATCATTGTGAACATCATCCCTGGTGGTGTTCACATCTGCCATAATCAATTCCATTTTTGTCATCAAAGGCTTTCTCCAATCTAGTTATTGCCTGGATAATTGTTAGCCTGAATTCTGTTTCTGACATACTGTGTATGTCCATATCCAACAGCTCTGATGGAATGGTCCCAGACTCTAAATTTTTCTTCTGTTGGGCATTCCTTTTCCTAATCACTTTGGTGAGAGATGTCTGAATGGATGTGTAACTGAATGTGCTGACTGTGATGCAGGAACAGTGCACCATGGAATGCTTCTGAGCAATCAGGAGACCCCACCAAAAAGAGAGAAAAAAGATAAAAAGGGAGTGAGATGGGGGAAAAAAAAGGAAATACAAAGCAAAAGAGAAAGCCCAGCCCAAATGGGCCCGAATGGTAAGTTTTATGAAGTATACAAACAAAAACAGAGAAACTAAAAGACTGACAAAAGTAGTTGATAACGAAAAAATAAAAACAAACAAACAAATAAATAAATAAAAGAACCCCATCAAAATGAACCCAAAGTATAAGATTTATATACTACCAGAATAAAAACATATACACAGAAACACTGACAGAAGAAAATGATGGAAGGGTGGTTATAAGTTCTCAGTGTTTGTGAGCAAGGTTATTTTGATTCTTCCTGGGTGTATCTTTATATTATGTTAATGTACTCAACTTTCCTGAGATCAAGGGGGATTAAGACTGGTTTACCTAGAGGGGTAGCATTTATTGGGAAAAGGGTATCACCTAGAAGCTTATCTCTATATGAATATTAAATAATAATTAAATTAAATTAAAAAAAATAATAAAATAGAAAAGCACAACAGAGGTATATGTATGAGGAAAGTTCAGGTTAATATTCCATGGTAAATATGAATCACATCAACTTTATCCATTCTTCTGTTGAAGGATATCTCAGCTCCTTCCACAGTTTTGTTATTGTGGATATTGCTGCTATGAACATTGGAGGGTGTGTGTCCTTCTTTTCACTACATTTGTATCTTTGGGGTAAATACCCAGTAGTGCAATTGTTAGGTCGTAGGGTAGCTCTATTCTTTACTTCTTTAGGAACCTCCATACTGTTTTCCAGAGTATCTGTACCAGCTTGCATTCCCACCAACAGTCTAAGAAGTTTCCCATTTCTCCGCATCCTTGCCTAAACATGGAATATTACTAAGCCATCAAGGATGACCACTTACCATTTACATTGACATGGATGTAATGGAGGGGATTATGCTAAGTGAAATAATCAATCAGAGAAAGACAATTATCTCATGAGTTTACTCATATGTGAAATATAAGGAATGGTATGGAGGATCATAGGGGATCCTGTCTCTGAATTTTTCCTCTGTTGGGTGTTCACCCTCGTAATCATTTTTGTGAGAGGTTATTGATGGAATGTATAGCTAAATATATCAACCATGATCCAGGAAAGGTGCACCCTGGAAAGTTTTAGAACCATTGTAAGTCACCACCAAAAAGAAAGAGGAAAAAAAAAAAGAGAGAGAGAGAGTGAAAAAAGAGAAAAAACAGAGAGAAAATCCAAGCAAAATGATCCCTAAATGTAATATAAGACACATAAACAAAAAATGAGCAAACAAAAAGACTGACACAAGTAAAAGATAAGAAAAAGAAAAAAGGAAAAACCCAGCCAAAATGACCACATGAAGAAAATTTCTATAGTAAAAAAGACAAAAAATACACAGAAACACTGACAACATAATATAGGAAGGTGATTACAAACCCTCAATGTGGGTGAGGTTTTTTATTTTATTTTCTTTTTTTCTGGGTGTACCTTGTTATCTTTTTAAAGGACTCAATTTTCTAGAGGTAAAGCTAAATTAAAACTGGTTTATATATGGTATTATTGAATATGGGAAAAAGGGTTACCTTGTAGCTTATATCTATATGTATATTAAACAAAAAAGAAAGAAACACTGCTATGTGTATGAAAAAAGTACAAGTTAAAAAGTTAATATGGAACATGTTGTATTAAAAATCTAGTTGTAGAGGGGAGGAGTCAAGATGGCGGAGAAGTAGCAGGCTGAGACTACTTCAGCTAGCCGGAGATCAGCTAGATAGCTTATCTAAAGATTGCAAACACCTGAAAATCCATCGGCAGATCGAAGAGAAGAAGAACAGCAATTCTGGAAACAGAAAAACAACCACTTTCTGAAAGGTAGGACCGGCGGAGAAGTGAATCCAAAGTGACAAGAAGATAGACCCCAGGGGGAAGGGACGGCTCCCGGCAAGCGGCGGAGCAACGGCACACAAAATCAGAACTTTTAAAGGTCTGTTCCGCTGAGGGACATCGCTCCAGAGGCTAAACCGGGGCGAAGCCC
>NC_081568.1:157871188-157877102 GCF_022355385.1 Mustela nigripes
TGTCCCTCAGCGGAACAGACTTTTAAAAGTCCTGATTTTGTGCGTGGTTGCTCCGCCGCTTGCCGGGAGCCGGCCCCTCCCCCCGGGGTCTATCTTCCCATCGCTTTGGATTCACTTCTCCGCTGGCCCTACCTTTCAGAAAGTGGTTGTTTTTCTGTTTCCAGAATTGCTGTTCTTCTCTTCAATCTGCCGATGGATTTTCAGGTGTTTGCAATCTTTAGATAAGCTATCTAGCTGATCTCCGGCTAGCTGAAGCAGTCTCAGCTTGCTACTTCTCCGCCATCTTGACTCCTCCCAAAAGCTTTTTACTCCTTAAGAGACATTATTAAGAAAATGGAAAAGCAAATAGAAATATACACATATGCATATCCAACATATACATTTTATATGGAACTGCAACAATGTAATAATATGAGAAAAATAATTCATTTACAAATCTACACACAACATAACACTTAACTTGAATTTCATTAAAGTGGTCAGTGAACATATGAAAAAATGCTATTATTAGTTATGAGAAAATTTCAAACCCTACACACCCATTAGTACAGACAAAATAACCTAGGTGCAACACTGAGAGGTGGTGAAGGTGTGCAGTAGAGCTCTCATCACTACTGTTGTGTTTGTTAAATGTAATCACTTTGAAAAATTTGTGGTAATTTCTTATTAAGTTAAAGAGTCACTCATCGTATAACATAGCAATTGTACTCCTCGCTATTTATTCAAATAAATATAAACACATCTGTTCCAAGGATTTGCACATGACAGTTCAAAGCAGTTTTATTCTTTTTTAATAGTTTTATTCTTATTAAACCAAAATAAGAATGAACATAAATAAAAATTAAATACATACATCCAAATATGCATACATATATATCTACCACAAGTAAATGGATGATTAAATTTTGGTATATTTTTCAAAGGAATATAACTCAGCATTGAATAGGAATAAATTTACAAAACACAAAGAAGTATTGGGGCACCTGGTTGGCTTGGTCAGTTGATTGTCCAACTCTTGTCTTCAACTCAGGTCATGATCTGAATAGGTTGGGAGATCCAGCTCTGAGTCAGACCCTATACTCAGAACAGAGTCTGCTTGAAGAATCTCTCCTTTTCTCCCTTCCTCCCATTTACCCCCCCATCTCTCTCTCTCAATTAAATAAATAAATCTTTTAAAAGACCTAAAAAAGAAAAACATACACCAACATGAGTTCAATATATAATTTATGAAGATAGATGAAATAAGCCCAACACCAGATGTATATGCTTCATAACTGCATATATGAAAATAAGGAAAAATCAAAGCTAAGTCACAGTGACAAAAATGAGAGCAGTGATTTCTTTACTCTAAAGGGAGAAATTAATTGAGTGCATGAGGCTTGAGAAAGCTTTCTGGGTGGAAAAGAAGGCTATATTCTTAATTGTGGTTGCAGTTACACATATGTATACATTTGTCATAATATATTGAACTCTACCCTTATGATATGTGTATTTTCTCATATTTCAGTTATAGCATCAAAAGATGATTTAAAAATTATCTCATATTCCTTTTGGGGGAATTATTCTCAGTGAGAGCAAGACTTGGTGCTTTATTTGACATCCTTAGATAATTAGCATTGTTCATGTCCATATCAGTACATGCTATCAACAATCCATGTCACTGCAGACAAACCGGCTCTGCATATTTTCAAGTATCTTTTGGTTATTTACACTTATGCATTGATAACCACTCCTTTACAATTTCATTCTTAAATAAATAAATAAATGCTTGATTTACTTGGCATTTATGCCTAAGATGTGAGCTTTTATTTTATATATGGGATAACAAATGTTCACTAAACAACATAGTGAACAAAATATATTTTTATTTGAATAGTTTCAACAAGCTCAAACTCTTACTGTAAATTTCTTTAGTATGACACGTGTCGATATCATCCAGATTCATTTTCTTTAATTTTTAGATTATCATATTCTTATCTTCAGATATGAAAGTTTATCAGATTTTCATATCCTCTGCACATATTCATTATGATTCTCTACTCAAAGCCTTTGATAAATGGTTTTTCCTTTGAATCTACATAGTGGGTAACATAGTTTTTTACACACTTGGATAATGTTTTCTTAGTTATTCTTATAAAATGAAGCAAAACCAGTGTTTTGTTTTGTCTTACTTGTTTTGTACTCTTTTATTTTAAAATAAGATTTTTTATGCTGATCTATTATGTCCTTGATATCTAGGGCATAGTCTTTTCTGGTCATGTCTATTGTGGCTGAAATATTGAAGTATACAATTCTATACTCACAAGTGAATGGTGAATACCCTGGGCAGTAGCAGCTAATGAATCAACTTATGAAGCTATCCTTCAGTTTCTTTAAAGACCTTTCCAATATTTCTCATAGTTGTTTTGTTCTTACTTTAGACCCAGGAGATGAGCACTCTGACCTTCTCTGAAAGAGAGTCCTCAGGGAATCTACATGGATTCCCCAAGGTAAAGGCAAATTTCTAAACCTCAGTGCTAATAAAATTTTAGTACTTCTCACAAGGGTGTTTTCCAGCCATGTTTTTTTTCTGAATCTTGTCAACTGGGTATAGGAAAATTGAGGAAAATATGCACACACACACACACAGGGATTTGGTGTTTATTTATAGAATAGATGGTATAAAATATCAAATAAAATAACAGAAAGTAGATTACTTAGCTTGTTTCCTTTATAGGCAAATTACATATAGAGTGTTCAAATACATAGCTTTCTGAAAAGAAACATTTAAAGAGCATGTAATTAATAAAAGCCCTCTCCTGGAAAATAACAAAACAGAATAAGGTCTGTTAGTATACCTGGGGAATATAGTCTTCAATGTTTTATATTTGCTTAGAGGGTATCAAGATACTTAATATTGCTTTTATAATTTTGGATATTTATGTCATCTGGGGGAATATTCTTTCTCAGACTTTTACTTGGCATGCAGGGTAGGCAGCGTTTAGAAATTTAAAAAAATAGGTAAATTTTAATAATATAAATTAAATTTTAAATTTTAATGAATTTTACAACATATAATTTTTAAAATATATAAATACTGTAAATATATAAGTATATATAAATGTATAGATATATAGAACATGAAATAAGTATATAAAATAATAAATTTTAAATATATATGTTTTCTTCATATTTAAATACTATATTATTTTTATAAAAGTGTTAAATTATTTCAATTTTTTTTCCATCCAGTTTTGCCCTATGGTAATATATAGTTGTGTAATGCTTTTTTTTTCTTTTTAGAGATTAAAAAAATATATACATTTGAGGGTTTCCTGGGTTGCTCAGTGGGTTGAAGCCTCTGTCTTCAGCTCAGGCCATGGTCTCAGGGTCCTGGGATCAAGCCCCATGTCAGGCTCTCTTCTCCTTGGGGAGCCTGTCCTCCCCCTCTTTGCGTGCCTCTCTGTCTGCTTGTGATCTCTATCTGTCAAATAAATAAGTAAGTTTTCTTTAAAAAATATTTATTTGAGAGAGTGTGTGCACAAGATTAGAAGAGAGAGGCAGAGAGAGATGGAGAAGCAGACTACCCACTGAACAGGGAGCCCAACATAGGGCTTGATCCCAGGACCCCAAGGCTGTGGTCTAAGCCAAAAGCAAATGCCCAAATAACTGAGTCACACAGGCATCCCATGTGTAACCCTGTTATTAAAAATAGACAGAATTAAATAACCATGATATCTATTAGAAAGAGAAAAGAAAATTCATCTTTGGAATGATTCTTTTGTCATAGCTGTAATAATAATCTTTCCAAATACCTGCTTTTCTTATGTTAATACTAGGAGAAAAATGCCCATGCAATAGTTCTTTTATAATAACAGTAAAAGATATTTTGTTTTCTTAGTCTCATATGTGTTACATAAATGTTACATTTTTTCTTATGAAAATAAAGAAATCTCCCGGGGCGCCTGGGTGGCTCAGTGGATTAAGCCGCTGCCTTCGGCTCAGGTCATGATCTCAGGGTCCTGGGATCGAGCCCCGCATCGGGCTCTTTGCTCAGCGGGAACCTGCTTCTCTCTCTCTCTCTCTGCCTGACTCTCCGCCTACTTGTGATCTCTCTCTCTGTCAAATAAATAAATAAATAAAATCTTTAAAAAAAAAAAAAAAAAAAGAAAATAAAGAAATCAAACTCAGGAAAAATATTTTTAAAAAATCAGTCCCAGTTATTTCCTTCAATTGTTTTCTTAAATTATAAATTCTAAACCAATTGTTTTGGAGAACCACTTAACATATTTATAATTATAAATACGGTATTGAACATTTAAAGTTGGTAGATGATTTTCTCTTATATTAAGTGCTCTGTCACATTAGTGATGCTATGGAAACAAACTTCATCATGAAGGATGAATGGACTTATGAGTTTAAAGTTATTTTCTTCACTCTTGCCTACTAATGTAGGAAAATCAGTGAATCTAAACAACAACAACAACAACAACAAAAACCCAAAAAGCCAAAGTCAAGAATGTTAACTGAATACTTATGACAAAAGTATCTCCATATAATGTTGAATCTTCCTGTCCATTTTCTAGACATAAGATTTACTCATGTCCCGATCTCCAACCAAACCATAACTGATTGTGTATAATATGCATAATAAAGTTAATATTTCAGTCAAAAATTTGTCTTGATAAGACAACAGGTATGCTTAGGAACTCCATTATAAGAGCCCATTCTTATCTCCTATACTCTGATCTGCATGTTGTTGATCTTTCTTCACAATATTCTAATGGACAATACTCAGTGATGGAACAATGCCATGTTCTGCCAATAGCCACTTTTAAATATTAGCTTGAATTATGGCCCTTTAAAACACACTACCTGAGAAGAATCTGCCCCACCCCTTAAAGTGATATAGCTGTGAGAAAACAATTTCCCAACTTAGTTTCTTTCCTTGAGAAGTGGATTATTACATGATTTATTTTGGAGATTTGATTGATTTTGTAAATCAAGTGAGCTAATCCATGGAAAATGTTTATAAAGATACAAACTATGTTATTGCCAGCCATTAACGTTTATTATTATTAGGAGTCTATTATCATGAAATAAGTGAATACAAAATTATTCCATTCTTGTTCATCTGCCATATTCTGGGCTTTGTTGTTTATTCCAGATCAGAGATGATGAGACATTGAAGTAACAAACCAACAACAGTGACACAGTTCATTTTTCTTGGGTTTTCTGGTGTTTTCTGTCTGAGGCTCACATTGTTTGTGATATTTTTCACTGTGTATCTGCTCTCCCTCATGGGAAAAACTCTCATAATTTTCATTGTACTCATTGACATCACACTTGAAACACCCATGTATATTTTCTTAGGAAATTTGTCATTCCTGGAGATATGATATATCACAACTACAGTGCCAAAATTGCTGGCAACCTGCCTTTCACAGATTGCCACCATCTCTGTTTCTGGTTGTTTAACCCAGCACTTCTTCTTCTTCTCCGTGGGAGCTACAGAGTGCATCCTGCTGGCTGTGATGGCCTATGACCGGTACCTGGCCATCTGCAGCCCTTTAAGGTATTCACTTATCATAAGCCTTCCATCAGATGTACCTGTAGTTTTCAGCTGGATCTTGGATTGGCGGCTTCATTGCCCCTCTCCCACCAAACATACTCATTTCCCATCTAAACTTTTGTGGTCCCCAGAAAATCAACCATTTCTTTTGCGACTCAGACCCCATTTTTTTTTTTTTTTACTTTTAAGATTCCACTGAAAACATATCTTTTTTTGTCTTTTATTTTTATTAATTTTTTTATTTTTTTATAAACATGTATTTTTATCCCCAGGGGTACAGGTCTGTGAATCACCAGGTTTACACACTGCACAGCACTCACCAAAGCACATACCCTCCCCAATGTCCATAACCCCACCCCCCTA
>NC_081568.1:157880102-157944887 GCF_022355385.1 Mustela nigripes
TATTGGGTATTTACCCTAAAGATACAAACGTAGTGATCCAAAGGGGCTTGTGCACCTGAATGTTTATATCAGCAACATCCACAATAGCCAAACTATGGAAATAACCTAGATGTCCATCATCAGACCCCATTTTTAAACTCTCATGCTCAGATACATTTTTGGTGGAGACTTTAGGCTACACATGCACCTCTGTCATGATTCTAAGTTCTTTCCTTCTCACTATGTCTTCCTATGGATACATTGTGGTTGCAATAATCAGGCTTTCTTACCAAAAGGCTCAGAAGAAAACCTTCTCTACCTGTGCCTCCCACCTCACTGTGGTCACCATTTATTATGTCACCATTATCTTTCCCTATGTTCACCTTCCAGCCAAACACAACTTCACCATTGGTAAAGTGATCTCAGTGTTCTATTGTGTTGTCACTCCACTGGTAAATCCTCTCATATACACTCTGAGAAACAAAGATATAAAGACAGCTTTCAGAAAAGTTCTAGAAAGAAGGAGACTGAATTTGACAGGAAACTTGCAAAGGATTTGAGAGATACTCTAAAATAATCACTTTAGAATGGATTCTTTTTTTTTCCATTTATTTATTTTCACCATAACAGTATCATTATCTTTCCCCACACCCAGTGCTCCATGAAATACATGCCCTCTATAATACCCACTACCTGGTACCCCGACCTCCCATCCCCCCGCCACTTCAAACCCCTCAGATTGTTTTTCAGAGTCCATAGTCTCTCATGATTCATCTCCCCTTCCAATTTACCCCAACCCCCTTCTCTCTAACTCCCCATGGCCTCCATGCTTTTTCTTATGCTCATTTGCAAATGGTAAATATTGAAAATTTATTTAAAAATTGATATTACTTTGTATGGACATTTGGGGCTGAATTCTATGAAAATAGTTATTGTATAACTGCTACGTTTAAGAATGTTTTCATGCAAAGCCACAATGATAGATATAAGTCAAACTTTCTGTCCACAAGATATTCCTAATTAGAAAATGGCTTGGTTTAACTCCCTATAATATTTTAATCAATTTTTTAATAATTTATACCTTAATATTAACCACAAACCATAAATTGTTTTTGTTAAATGGAGCAATGTTACACCTTCTTGTACATGGGCTATTATAAATGTATATCATAACACCTCAAAATAATTCGATCAATAAACATTATGAAAAACATCTGATGACCAAGGCAGTATTCTTAATTATGGGTGTTGATTTGATTGTGAATATAACCTTAAATATAAACTTTATTTAGAAAATATTAGGTAATTATTTTTTGGATAATAGAAATAATGGAAAACTAACAGATTATTAGATTATTTGTGGATAACATAACTGGATTTTAAAATATTAACAGAGGTAAAAAGATTAATAACTGGAAGAAAAAGAGGGAAACTTTAGAACTGGGCAGTCTAATAATGAGATATCTAATACAGTCAATTGAGTATCAGCTGTAATAGATTCTTGTAAAAGACACAAGCAGACAATTATTTTTGCATAAATTAATTTAATTCTGAGATAGAGGGATAAAAACAAAAGAAAAGACAACTCTTCTTTCATTACTAAGATTACATTTTATATAAATTATGAAGTTTAACCTTTTCAGTTATTCCAGCCCAGCATAGTAACTAAAGGGATAAGAGGAATAGTGAATAAATAAATTATAGTGAACATTTAGGGTAAGTGTTCTCCACTGGATGACCTCTTAAAATCTCTCTATTCATTGTGGAGACAATGGACTTAAACACCAGAGCAATCTGGAAATTTTTAAAAAGGCAGAATCTCACCCTTGGCCTTTTAAATAAGACTACAACCTTTAAAGCTTCCTAACTGATTGGTATACATATTAAATCAGAAGAATCACTATTTTAGGTAACTTCAGTTTAAAACAATATTTTTAATATATTTTTAATTTTTAATTAAGGTCAAATTAGCCAACATATAATCTATTTAATGGCAAGAATAAATAACGAAATGCAAATAACAAAATGCAAATGTGAGTCAATGTGCAATTATCTCTAATAAGAACATTTTAAATGGGAAGTGAAAATGTTTTTTTTTTTTCTTTGTCCATTCTAACTGGTGTAAGGTGATATTTCAATGTGGTTTTAATTTGAATCTCCCTAAGGGCTAGTGATGATGAACATTTTGTCATCTGTCTGATAGCCATTTGTATGTCTTCATTGGAGAAGTGTCTGTTCATATCTTCTGCCCATTTTTTGATATAATTGTCTGTTTTGTGTGTGTTCAGTTACAAGGGTTCTTTATAGATCCTGAATATCAACCTTTTGTCTGTACTGTCATTTGCAAATATCTTCTCCCATTCCTGGGGTGGCCTCTTTGTTTTCTTGACTGTTTCCTTTGCTGTGCAGAAGCTTTTGATTTTGATGAAGTCCCAGAAGTTTATTTTCGCTTTTGTTTCCTTTGTCTTTGGAGACATATCTTGAAAGAAGTTGCTGTGGCTTCTATTGAAGAGGTTACTGCCTATTTTCTCCTCTAGGATTCTGATGGATTCCTGTCTCACATTGAGGTTTGATTATAAAAGCAGAAAAGAATTTCAAAAGTATTTCAAGAATATAAGAGAAAATTATTTTATACAAAATATTTACTACATTTTTGCTAAATCTTTACAACATATTTACGAAGACATGTTTTTATAAGATGATATCATATTGGACAAGATGGCAGGGAAGTAGGAGGAGGCGCCTTTTCAACCTGTACCCTAAAGTGAGCTGATTACCTACCAAAGAATTCTGATCACACATAAAAACAGCCCGAGATTAGAATTATACACATCTGGATCTCTAAGGGGGCAGAAGACACCAGTGAGCAGATAAAGCAGAATAGGAACTTCAGATTGATATCAGAAGGTAAACAAAAGGGGGAGGAGCCACCAGAGGCAACTGATTGGAAAATAATACCCCAATCCAAGAGTGCCTGGTGTCTGTGAACCAGCAGTAACTTGGAGTCTGGTTGAAAGCACTCAAAAAGAGCAAAGGATCATGCGGGGGTGGGGGAAATTGTGGGAATCTGGGCAACTAGAGACAGGGGCTTAAGTCCCAGGGGCCCAGGACAGCCTTCCCTGGTGCCTAGCCAGAGAGAGAGTGGCCGAGAAATCAGGTCTTGGTCCTGAGCCACCAGCGCACCTGAGATCATGTGGGGTCTGGCTCCTGTGAGGAGCTGGGAGCCTTGCCAGAAGGCAGAGGCTCCAGAGACAGAGGGAAGGTGCTACAGAGCCTGAGACACGTGCCCCTCCTACACACCCCAGGCTCTTAGAACCCTGCCATTCCACCAGAGCCTGAGAAGCATGCACACGCCCACCACACACACTCCCCTGAGAGAGGTGCGAGCAAGCCCGGTGCTCTTAGACCCAGAAAGACCAGGCACTCCCAGCCTGGGCCAGCAGGAAAATCTCAACATGTGAATGCTGCTTGGAACCTCTCCCGCAGTCTGGAGCTTCCCAGAAAGCTGCCGCTGATGTGATTTTGGGTACAAATAGAAGATCCTGCTTCCCCAGGGACCGTGACTCAGAGCCTGCTCTGCCAGCAGCCAAGGGGGAATTTATTTGGGCTCTGTAGCCATACTGAGACTTCTCTCTTAGAGGGAGGTCAGGGTGCAGTTTGTGTTCCTCTAAACCTACAGAAACCATCAAAAGTGGTCAAGAGGAGAAAAAAAAAAAAAAACAAGTGAACAAACATAAAAACCTCCATAGAACAAAAGCCTGAAAAAACCTGTTTCCTCAGAGCCCACCCCCTTGAGGAGGGCAGGAGGCCTTAACCCAGGGAACATCACTGACTGAAAACCTACGTGGCAGGCCCCTTCCCCGGAAAACCAACCAGGAAAGAAAAAACAAAAAAATGACAAGAGAACAACCACCACAGCTTCATAGGAAACTTCTTTTTTTCTACGTTTTTTTTTTTTTTAAGATTTTATTTATTTAATTGACAGGGAGTGAGAGAGAGAATGACAGAGGAAAGGGTCAGAGGGAGAAGTAGACTCCTCAAGGAGCTGGGAGCCCGATGTGGGGCTCAATGCAAGGGTTCCAGGATCATGAATTGAGCCAAAGGAAGTCACTTAACTAATTGAGCCACCCAGGTGCCCCCATATGAC
Source organism: Mustela nigripes (assembly GCF_022355385.1). Classification (NCBI taxonomy): domain Eukaryota; kingdom Metazoa; phylum Chordata; class Mammalia; order Carnivora; family Mustelidae; genus Mustela; species Mustela nigripes. The sequence goes on from NC_081568.1 coordinate 157,884,229, forward strand.
AACCTTTATTTTAACTTGTTCCCACCATTCTGGTTCTTTTTTATATATATACACAATTTTTTTTAACCTATGTACCAGGACAGAGAGATGGCCAGTACATCAAATTCCATAATAACCTTCTAAACTTAAATTTCTGATCCCTAGACCTCTGTTACTCTTTTGCAATTCTATTTTTTAATTTCTTTTAAATTTTAGTTTAGTTTATTCCTTCATTATTTTTATTTTCTAATATTCACATAGAGTTAAAATTCAAGGTAATCGCCTTTCACCAATCAGTGCTACCCCTAGAGGTAAACCAATTTTTAATCCCCCTTTATCTTAGGAAAGTTGAGTCCTTTAACAAAGATATCAAGATACATCCAGGAAGAATAAAAACAAACTTCCTCGCCTACACTGAGAATTTATAACCACTCTCCCATCTATTTCTTCCACCAGTGTTTCTATGTTTTTGTGTTTGCCCTGATAGTATATAAATCTTATACTTGGGGTTCTTTTTCACGAGGTTCTTCTTCTATTTGCCTCTCTCTCTCTCTCTCTCTATATATATATATATAAATATAATTATATATTTATATATTTATAAATCTTATATATATAAATAAATTATATATATTTATATATTAATTATATATAATCATATATTATTAATTATATATAATATAGATTTATAATTATATATGATATATAATATAAATAAGATATATAATATATTTTACATATAAAAATACATATATAAAAATACATAAATATATGTATGTATTTTTTTTTCTCTCTTGTCATATACTTTCATCAGGCTTTTTGTTTGTCTGTTTGTGTACTTCCTTAATCTTATCTTAGGGCCCATTTGGGTTGAACCTTCTCTTTTATCTTTACTTTTTTTCGTCTCTTTCTCTCTCTCTTTTTTCTCATTTTCTTTTCTTTTCTTTTTTTCTCATTTGCGTGGGGAATACTGATTGCTCAGAAGCATTCCAGGGTGCACCTTGACTGCACCATAGTCGATATATCCAGCTACACCTGTTCAGCGATCTCTCACCAAAATGACTAGGAGGAGGGATGCCCAACAGAAGAAAAATAAAGAGGATGGGACTTCTGCAACAGAGCTAATGGCTATCAACATAGACAATATGTCAGAAAGAAAATTCAAGCTAACAATTACCCAGGCAATAGCTAGGTTGGAGAAAGCAATGGATGACCAAATGGATATGATTAGGGCTGAACTGAAAGCGACTAGGGAAGATGATCACAATATTGGGTCTGAACTAAAAGCTACCCAGTAAGAGGTTCACAAAGCTCTCAATGAGTTCCAATCTAATCTAAATTCTCTCAAAGCTAGGGTAACTGAGACAGAAGATAGAATTAGTGACCTGGAGGACAAACAAATAGAGAGAAAGGATCAGGAGGAAGCCTGGAACAAATAACTTAGAAGCCACAAAAACAGAATCAGGGAAATAAATGATGCCATGAAACTTTCAACATCAGAATTATTAGAATCCCTGAAGGGGAGGAGAAATAAAGAAGTCTAGAAGATATAGTGGAACAAGTCCTTCATGAAAATTTTCCCAATCTCGTGAATGGAACCAGCGTTCATGTACTAGAGGTGGGACGGTCTCCACCCAAGATTATAGATTCCAGAAAAAACCTCAAGGCACCTGATAGTCAAATTGAGGAATCATAATTGTTAATATAACCAATTGAAAACCAATAGGACAAAGAGGGTCCTTACTTACAGAGCAAAGCCCATCAAAATTATATCAGACCTGTGCACAGAGACCAGGCAAGCCAGAAGAGGCTGGCAAGATATATTCAGGGCACTAAATGAGAAGAACAGGCAGCCCAGAATACTTTATCCAGCAAGACTGACATTCAAAATGGATGGAGAGATAAAGAGTTTCCAAGACCAGCAAGACTTAAAAGACTATGCAACCACCAAGCCGACACAGCAGAAATATTAAGGGGGCTTCTATAAAAGAGGAAAATCCTAAAAATATCATTGAACAGAAATATAGAGACAATCTATAGAAAGAAAGACTTCAAAGGTAACAAGATGTCAATAAAAACGTATCTATCAATAATCACTCTCAATGTGAGTGGTCTAAATGTGCCCATAAAATGACACAGGGTTGCAGATTGGATAAAATAGGAACAATCCATATGTTGTCTACAAGAGACCCATTTTGAACCTAAAGTTACAGCCAGACTGAAAGTAAAGGGATGGAGAAGAATCTTTCATGCCAATGGGACTCAGAAGAAGGCCAGGAGAGCAATTCCATTATCAGACAAATTAGCTTTTAAACTAAAGACTGTAGTCAAAATACAGAAGGAGACTCCATCATTCTCAAAGGGACTATCCACCAAGATAATCTAAGAATTGTAAATATCTATGCCCCCAATATGGGAGGAGCCAAATACATAAGAAAACTGTTAATCTAGATAAAGAGTCATATTGGTATGAATACATTAATAGTAGGAGATCTTAACATGCCTCTCTCAGAAATAGATAGATCATCAAATCAGAAAATCAATAAAGAAGCAAGAGCATTGAATGACACAATGGACCAGATGGAGCACATAGACATGTACAGAACATTCCACCCTAAAACAACAGAACACTCATTCTTCTCAAGTGCACATGGAACCTTCTCCAGAATAGACCATGTACTGGGTCACAAATCAGGACTCAACTGAAACCAAAAGACAGATTATTTCCTGCATATTTTCAGATCACAATGCTTTGAAACTGGAGCTCAATCAAATGGAAAAGATCTGAAGGAACTCAAACACCTGGAAGGTAAAGGCCACCTTGCTTAAGAATGATTGGATCAAACTGGAGATCAAAGAAGAACAGAAACCATTCATGGAAAACAATGAGAATGAAGAAACTTTGGTCCAAAACCTATGGGATACAGCAAAGTTAGTGCTAAGGGGGAAATACGTAGCCATACAAGCCTCCCTCAAAAAAACTGGCAAATCCAGAACACAGCAGCAGTCTCTACACCTTAAAGAACTGGAGAATCAACAACAAATAAAACCAACTACACACATAAGAAAGGAAATCATCAAGATTATAGCTGAGATCAATGAGGTAGAAACCAGAGACATAGTATAACATACCAATGAAACTAGAAGCTGTTTTTTTGAAAGAATCATTTAGATCGATAAACCATTGGCCACACTAATCTAAAAGAGAAGAGAGAATGCTCAAATTCATAAAAATATGAATGAAAGGGGAGTAATCACAACTAACACCAAGGTAGTAGAAACAATTGTCAAAAGTACTATAATAGTTATATTCCAATATGATAAGCATCCTAGATGAAATGGATGGGTTCCTGGGAAATTATAAACTCCCAATATTGAACCAGGTAGAAATTGACAACATGAATATACGAATATCTAGTAATGAGATTGAAGCAGTGATCAAAAACCACCCAAAAACAAGAGCCCAGGACCTGAAAAATTCCCTGGGGAATTCTACCAAACTTTCAAGAAGAAATAACACCTATTCTCCTGAAGCTGTTTCAAAAAATTGAAGCAGAAGGAAAACTTCCAGACTCTTTCTATGAAGCCAGCATTACCCTGATCCCCAAGCCAGGCAAAGACCCTACCAAAAAGAAGAATTTCAGACCAATATCACTGATGGATATGGATGCTAAGATTCTCAACTATATCCTAGCAAACAGGATCCAACAGCACATTAAATAGTTTATCCACCATGAAAAGGTGGGATTCATACTTGGGCTACAAGGATGGTTCAACATCCGCAAATCAATCAATGTGATAGAACAAATCAATAAGAGAAAAGAGAAAAACCACATGGTCCGCTCAATTGATGTAGAAAAAGCATTTGACAAAATCCAGCATCTGTTCTTGTTTAAAATGCTTCAAAGTATAGGGATAGAGGGAACATTACTGACTTTCATCAAATCTATCTACGAAAGGCCCACAGCAAATATAATCCTCACTAGAGAGAGAACCTTGCAGCCTTCCCGTTGAGATCAGGAACATGACAAGAATGCCCACTCTCACCACTCTTGTTCAACATAGTATTAGAAGTCCTAGGAACAGCCATCACACAAGAAAGAGAAATAAAAGGTATCCAAATTGGCAATGGACAAGTAAAACTCTCTTCACAGATGACATTGTTCTTTATATGGAAAACCAAAAAGACTCCACTCCCAAACTACTAAAACTCATACAACAATTCAGCAACGTGGCAGGATACAAAGTAAATGTACAGAAATTATTGGCTTTCTTATGCATTAACAATGAATATACAGAAAAGAAAATTAGAGAATCGATTCCATTTTCTATAGCCCCAAGAACCATAAGATACCTGGGAATAAACCTAACCAAAAAGGTGAAGGATCTGTACTCGAGGAACTACAGAACACTCATGAAAGAAATTGAAGAAGACACAAAAAGATGGAAAACCATTCCATGCTCTTGGAATGGAAGAATAAATATTGTTAAAATGTCTATACAGCCTAGAGCAATCTATACTTTTAAAGCCATTCTGATCAAAATTCCACCAGTATTTTTCAAAGAGCTGGCGCAAATTATCCTAAAATTTGTATGGTATCAGAAGAGACCCCAATTGTAATGAAATGTTGAAAAAAAAATAGAACTGGGGTCTTATCGTTACATGATTTCAAGCTTTACTACAAAGCCATGATCACCAAGACAACATGGAACTGGCATTAAAACAGACACATAGACCAGTGGAACAGAGTAAAGAGCCCAGATATGGACCCTCAACTCTATGGTCAAATAATCTTCGACAAAATAGGACAAAATATACAGTGGAAAAAATACAGTCTCTTCAATAAATGATGCAGGGAAAACTGGACAGCTATATGTAGAAGAATGAAACTCGACCATTCTTTTACACTGTACACAAAGATAAACTCAAAATGGATAAAAGACCTCAATGTGAGACAGGAATCCATCAGAATCCTAGAGCAGAATATAGGCAGTAATCTCTTCAATATCAGCCACAGCAACTTCTTTAAAGATATGTCTCCAAAGGCAAAGGAAACAAAAGCAAAGATGAAGCTTTGGGACTTCATCAAGATCAAAAGCTTCTGCACAGCAAAGGAAACAGTCAAGAAAACAATGCGGCAAACCGCGGAATGGGAGAAGATATTTGCAAATGACAGTACAGACAAAACATTGATATCTAGGATCTATAAAGAACTCCTGTAACTCAACACACACAAAACAGACAATCATATAAAAAATTGGAAGAAGATATGAACAGACACTTCTCCAATGAAGACATATAAATGACTATCAGAAACAAGAAAAATTGTTCATCATCACCAGCCTTCATGGAGATTCAAATTAAAACCACATTAAGATACCACCTTACACCACTTAGAATGGCCCAAATTAGCAAAATAGGAAACAACATGTGTTGGAGAGGACGTGGAGAAAGGGGAACCCTCTTCCACTGTTGGTGGGAATGCAAGTTGGTGCAGCCACTTTGGAGAACAGTGTGGAGATTCCTCAAGAAATTAAAAATAGAGCTTCCCTATGACCCTGTCATTGCACTACTGGGTGTTTACCCCAAAGATACAGACGTAGTGAAAAGAAGGGCCTTCTGTACCCCAATGTTTATAGCAGTAATGGCCACGGTCATGAAACGGTGGAAAGAACCAAGATGCCCTTCGATGGACGAATGGATAAGGAAGGTGTGGTTCATATACACTATGGAGTATTATGCCTCCATAAGAAAGGATGAATACCCAACTTTTGTAGCAACATGGTCGGGACTGGAAGGAATTATGCTGAGTGAAATAATTCAAGCAGAGAAAGTCTATTATCACATGATTTCACTTATCTGTGGTGCATAACAATTAACATGGAGGACAAGGGGAGTTGATGAGAAGAAAAGAGTGGAGGGGAATTGGAAGGGGAGGTGCACCATGAGAGACTATGGACTCTGAAAAACAATCTGAGGATTTTGAAGGTTCAGTGGCTGGGAGTTTGGGGGATCCAGGTGGTGGGTATTGAAGGGGGCATGGATTGCATGGAGCACTGGGTGTGGTGTAAAAAATAATGAATACCGTTACTCTAAAAAAATAAAAAAAATAAAAGAAATAAGATAATATATTGTATATAACGGTAACTTTTGTAAGTATTTGAGAAGTTCATTGATTTATAAAATTGTGAAAATCTTATCTGTTTGGCCATAACTTTTCCTGTGATGTAAATTTGCTAAAGTAAATGTTTCTTTTAAATTTTGAATAATAAGTTTCTACCTATGTGTCTTTTTGAAATACTGTTGTGTTAATTTCTATATAAAGTATTTTTTTTGCACCTCGCTGATTATTTTCTTGCAAAACAGGCTTGAGTGATGAAAGTCTCTGTGAAGGAAAAATATTCAGAATTTTCCCATTATCCTTAAAGAGACACACACACACACCCCTCCAGTAATGTTCCCTTATTATTTAAGCCAGATATCCTCTCACTTAAGAGATTGTCTTCTCAATCACTCCATCATTATTGATAACTAGTCCATCAGCAGTTCTTATTTTTACTACCAAATTCTTCATTAATATATAAACATGTTATAATTTCCTTCTATGCCACACCTTTAGCTCTACTTTTCATCTATGTTACCACATTATTCTTTCAAAATGTCTCAGTCTTACTTATAGACTTTTCCCAGTACAGGTGGCTGGACAAAACAAGAGGAGACATTTTACAGTGTCCACTGCTGGGAAAAAAGATACCATATCAAAGAAGTTATTATTGTAGAGAAATAGTTTAGGGGAGAAAGGCATGTCAGATGATGCAGGCGGGGCGGGGGTGGGAGCCATACTCACAGAGAAGGGTGAAAGAGAGAGAGGAGCATACAGGGGAACACACAAGGAGAATGTTTCCCCAAAGCCACTGGCTTGGAAAAAGAAAGGGGTGAATTTTCATGAGTCCTTGCTCGCAGCAGAGCTTAAGCATGGAATTTTATTTTTATTTTTTTTTAGAGATTTTATATATTTGACAAAGAGAGAGAGCAACAGCAGAGAGAAAGTAAGAAGCAAACTCCCTGCTGAACAGGGAGTTGATGTGGGACTCAGTCCCAGAACCCAAGGATCATGACCTGAGCTGAAGGCAGATGTTTAACTGACAGCCAGCCAGGTGCCCAAGAATGGAGTTTTAAAAGTCAGTAGGCTTATCTGGGATACATCCTTGAATCAAAGTCCTGCATCCAGTGAGAAGGCAGGCCAAGAACCCAGAGCAGACGAAACAGCACAACACAAACACTGGCTGCCTATCTTGCTTATAATAAGCACCACAATTTTTACACTCTGACAGAACTTTTTCTCTCAGTCAAGATTGCCACAGTTCCAATGTTATGGGCCCTTAACACAGATGACTGGCATAAACCCTTGCTTACCACACCTCCAGATCAGAGAGTTCTGTAGGATCTCATTTCTTTTTTAAAGATTTTATTTATTTATTTACCCGACAGAGAGAGTGGTATCACATGTAGGCAGAGAGTAAGGAAGAGAGAGGGAGTTAATCAGACTCCCTGCCAAGCAGAGAGAACAACATAGGGCTCCATCCCAGGACCCTGATATCATGACCTGTGATGAAGGCAGAGGTTTTACCCCTCAGGCCCCAGGCACCCAAGGACCTCATTTCGGATGGAATTGGTGCCAGGTATCATTTTACAAACAGACCAGAGTGTACCTATTTAAAACTCATCACATTCAGGTGAAGGACAAATCAGTGTTACAGCAGGTAAGAAAAGCCTCTGCAAACCACTGGCTTGAAAAATAAAGCAGCCAAAAATGCAATGGCAGAACACACATAACACACACTGGAGACACTTCTTGAAATACCAGGATCTGGCATTATATGACCTCTTTCTTATGAGCACATTACACTTAGGAGTATGAGACATAACTGGCTTTTGTAACACAGAAGAAAACAGATATATAGATAAAATGATAGAATATAGAAATTTATCCCAAATTATAGAACAAGGTAAAGGCACAGCCAGAGTTCTAAACACATAGATGTAACATGCCTGAAGAGAAAACTTAAAGCAACAATCATAAGAATATTCACTGGACTCAAGAAAATAAGAGTAGACATCAGTGGACATTTAAAACTTGGACAATAATTTTTAAGAGGGTTTTGAAGGGGGGGTGAGAGGTTGGGGTACCAGGTGGTGGGTATTATAGAGGGCAAAGATTGCATGGAGCACTGGGTGTGGTGCAAAAATAATAATGAATACTGTTATGCTGAAAATAAAAAAAAATAAATTTAAAAAATAATAAAAAATAAAAAGAATCTATCAAAAAGGAAGAATGTAATAAACAACATTAGAAACAGTCTTCATGTATGAATGAAGAGCAGCCAAATTGAAGAACTAAAAGACAAAATAATTGAAAATAATGAAACTGTACAAAGGAGAAACAGGAGAATTATAAAAATGAGAATCGATTAAGTTAAGTCAGTGATTCTGTGAAACATAATAACACCAATATTATCAAAGTCCTAGAAGAAAAGAGCAAAACGGGGGATAGTTAATATATTTCAAGAAATAAGAGCAGAAATTTTCCCTAATCCGGGGGAAGAAACAGACATCAAGATGCAGGAGGCATAGAGACTTCCAATAAAACCAACAAAGAGGCCAAAATCAACATATTATAATTAAATTTGCAAAATATACTGTTAAAGAAAAAAAAATCTTGAAAGCAGAAAGACAAAAGTAGTCCTTAACTTACAAATGAAGACCAATAAGACTAGCTGGATATTTCTCAACAGAAACTTGGAAACCCAGAAAAAAGTGCCATGATTTATAAAAAAAAAAAAAAAAAAAAAAAAAAAAAGTGCTTATTAGGAAAATACTTGCATGATGAATTCTCTATCCAATAAGGTTACAATTCAGAACAGAAGGAGAAATAAAGAGTGGCTCAGACAAACAAAAAGATTATCTTTCTTACAAAGCTGTGGTCATTGAACAATATGCTATTGCCACAATGACAGATACATAGATCAGTGGAACAGAACAGAAAACTCAGAAATGAACCCACAACTATACGGCCAATTAATCTTAGGTAAAGCTGGAAAGAATATCCAGTGGATAAAAGACAGTATCTTCAAAAAAATGGTGTTTTGAAAACAGGACAATAACATGCAAAAGAATAAAACTGGATGACTTTCTTACACTGTACACAAAAGTGAATTCAAAATGGATTCAAGTCCTTAATGTGAGAATTGAAACCATAAAAGTCCTAGAAGAGAACACAGTCACTTTGACATCAGCCATAATAACATTTTTGTTTTTTGAGATGTGTCTCCTGAGCCAAGGGAAATAAAAAAAATTAGGACTTCATCAAAATGAAAAGCTTCCACACAGTGAAGGAAATAATCAACAAAAATAAAAGGCAACTTACAGAATGGAAGAAGTTATTTGCAAATGACATATCTGAAAGGGTTAGTATCCAACGTATATAATGAACTTATAAAAGTCAACATCCAAGGTGTCCCTGGGTGGCTTAGTGGGTTAAAGCCTCTGCCTTCGGCTCAGGTCATTATCCCAGAGTCCTGGGATCAAGCCCCGCATCAGACTCTCTACTTAACAGGGAACCTGCTTCTTCCTCTCTCTCTCTGCCTACCTCTCTGCCTACTTGTGATCTCTGTCTGTTAAATAAATATTTAAAAAAATTAAAAAATCCCTCAACATCCCAAAAATGAACTAATTTTAAAATGTGCACGTGGGTGCCTGTGTGGCTCAGTTGGTTAAGCAACTGCCTTTGGCTCATGTCATGATCCCATGGTCTGGGTATCAAGGCCCACATCAGGCTTCCAGATCCATGAGGAGTCTGCTTCTCCCTATGACCTTCTTCCCTCTCAAGCTCTCTCTCACTCTCTCTCTAAAATAAATAAATAAAATCTTTTTTAAAAATGGGCAGAAGACATGAACATGTATTTTCTCAAAGCAGACATACAGATTAACAGATGCATGAAATCATATATGCTTATCATCAGAGAAATGCAAATCAAAACTATAATGAGTTATCACCTCACACCTGTCAGAAAGGCTAAAATCAAGAAGACAAGGAACAACACGTGGTGAAAAGGATGTGGAGTAAGGGGAACCTACTTGTACTCTTGGTGGGAATGCAAACTGATGTAGCCACTCTGGAAAACAGTATGCATATTCCTAGATAACTTAAAAGCAGGACAACTCTAGGATCAGGAAACTTCGCTACTAGGTATTTACCCCAAAAATACAGTAATATTACTTCAAGGAGATACAATTTGATACATGCATGCTGATGTTTATAACACCATTATCTACAATAGCCAATGAAGAAAAGAGCTCAAATCAACTGATAAATGGATACAGAATATCACACACACACACACACACACAGACACACACACACATGGACACACACACAGACACACACACACATGTACACTGGAATATTATTCAGCCATTAAAAATTAAATACTGGTATTTGCAATGATGTGCATTGAGCTACAGAATATTCCGCTACATGAAATAAGTCAGTCAGAGAAATACAAATACCATATGGTTTCACTCATATGTGGAATTTAAGGGAAAAAATGGCAAAGGATTGGGGGGGAGAAAGAAGGAAAACCAAGAAACAGACCATTAACTATAGAGAACAAACTGATGGTTCTAGAAGAAGTGGAGAGGTGATGGCTTAAATAGGCAACAGAAACTAGAGTGTTCTTGCAGTGATGAGAACTGAGTGTTGTATGGAAGTATAAATCACTATATTATACACCTGAAACTAATATTGTACTTGAAGATAACTGACTGGAATTTAAATAAAAACTTTTTAAAAAGCAGCAAACAAAAAATAATCCTAGAAATTGTTCCTGAAGAAACATATTTGAGAAAAATATTACAAAGATAATACTGAGTCCATTTTGTCCAATGAACATAAGGAGATAACAGCTATACTTATGCAACAAACATACATACATACATTAATTAATTAATTTAAATTTGTATTGTGTTATATTAGTCACCATAAAATACATCATTAGTCTTTGATGCAGTGTTCCAATATTCATTGTTTTTGTACAACACTCAGTGCTCCAAGCAATACAAGCACTCCTTAATACCGACCATTAGGCTCACCCATTCCCCCACACCCTTACCCTATAAAACCCTCAATTTGTTTCTCATAGTCTATAGTCTTTCATGGATTTTTTCCCTGTGGTTTCCCCCAATTCACTTTTCATTTCCTTCTCCTACTTTCCTCCATATTATTCCTTATGTTCCACAAATAAGTGAAACTTAATGAACATTGACTTTCTATGCTTGACTTATTTCATTCAGTATAATCTCCTCTAGTTTCATCCCTTTTGATACAAAAGTTGGGTATCCATTCTTTATGATGGCTGAGTAATTTCCATTGTATATACAGATGACATCTTCTTTACCTGATACAATCTTCCATCATCTAGAATGGTAATTATTAACAAGACAGGAAACAACAAATGTTAGAGAGGATATGGAGACAGGGAAAAACTCTTAAACGGTCTATGGGAATGTAACAAAAGTATAAAGTGACCTGAAAACTGTCAGAAAAGACCTTTCACAATTAGTCATAATGTGGAAGCAATATAGAAGGAAAAAAAAAAAAAAAAGGTAGGAGCGACAGAGATGTGGTTGGGGACCAAACCCTGTTAAGGATAATGGCAAATGAAAGGATACCAGAAACCTTGAATTAAAAAAGAATCAGACCATGTGCCAGGCTTTCCAGGCAGTGGGGATGCACAGCAGGTTTTGAAATACTGTGCTGCTTAATTTTGGAAGCTTTTAAAATAAGTGGAGCTTTACTCTAAGTATTTCTTAAAAATATTTATTTTATTTGTTATTTATTTATTTATTTACACATAATGAGGGCAAGGGAGGGGCAATGGGAGAGGAACAGACGGAATCTTAATCGGGTTCCATTGTCAGGACAGACTTGGGACACAAAGCTTGATATTACATCCCTGAGATTATGACCTGAGCCAAAATCAAGAGCCTGATGCTTGCTTGATTATGCCACCCAAATTCCTCTTTTTTAGGTATTTTAAAAAGCAGTGGGCTTAACTGCAAGAGAACCAGAGTGTTATAGGAAAGAAAACTGAGTCCTTATTATTAAAGAACATTGTATGTTAACAGATGGTGATTACACTTGCCATAGTCAAAGTGAGTAATATATAGAACAGCTAGAAAAGAAGAAACCTAACCTAATAAATTACACAGTCTGAAACACAGTGCAAAAGCATTAGTTTGACAAAGTACCTGGGGGTGCTTTATTTACTAATCTCAGAACATGTGCTGAAAGCACAGGTATCTTCCATAGATATAACTAGAAGGAAAACAACAACAACAACACTAAGCACAACAATTTCTCTTTCTCTTACTCTGCCTAGATATCTGGAAGCTTCCAGGAGTCTAATGCTCTTTATCTACCTCAGTAGCATTCTAACTCTTATGTTCATGTTCCCCTGGACCTTCCCAAATCAGTCCCCCTTCCCCAGTAGGCATCCATCCAAAGTAGTTTCCATGTTGCCACACACTGTAGGTATCCCTGGCTGGGACTGGCATCACTCCAAAGTGAATATTGAACTAGGAAGATATTGAGGTAATTCCACACACCAGTGTTCCTGCACTTCAAGAAACTGAACCTCTTAGCTGGTTAATCAGAATGCAAGCCCTGCCATAAGTTATGCCTGTAACTCTGGGTGAGGTTAATTGTAGACATCTATTATGACTGCTAGCCTGACCAACCAGTGAGAGCCTCTCAGCCTCACAGAGATCAAACCTTGTCATTTTATGTACCTGAATCTGTGGCAGAAAGAGTAATTTCATATAGCTATCCTAATTTCTGGCTTTGCCTAACAATGAGCTCACAGTAGACTCAGATTTCTCAATATAGCAGGGACCAAGTTCTACCCAATGTACCAAGAGTAGGTGAAATGGGTCAATGAATCAAGTGTGGTTGAAAACAAAAGTGACTCAAAAGCACAAAACCAAAACAAATTTGGCTCAACTACATCAGTGGGGTGCTCATAACCTACAGAGGAAATACCCTTGGAGTTAAAGGTTCTCCTGTCCAGGGGTATTTATGCTACAGAGGACCATAAGAACTCTTCAACACAAGTCCACTAATTTCAAGACCAGGAGATACAGCTGACCTAACTATATATTAATAAAACACAGAGACTTAGACAAAATAAAGAAAAAGACATTTATATCTCAAATTAAAGAATAACACAAAAATCATAACACAAGTGCTAAATGAAATAGAAATAAGAAATATGCCAGATGAATAATATAAATTAATATTTATAAAAATAATCCATGGATTTGAGAAATGGGTGGTGTCTTTGCCACCCTTTTAATATTTTACTCTCTGATTCGTATATTCTTATCTGGAATAATAAGATAAGTTGGAAAAACTACCCCTCCCCCCCAAAAAAGAACAAGAGACAATACCGACAGCTAGGGACCTGATCAATGCACACATTTATAATATTTTAGAACTATAGTTCAGAATGATGATTAACAGGTGCTAGCTAGACTTGAAAAAGGCATGGAAGATTATGAATAATCTTTTTTCTGGAGAAATAGAAGAACTAACATCTAACCAAGTTGAAATAAAAAAGGTATTAATGAGATGCAATAAAAAATGGAGGCTCTTACTGCAGGATAAATGAGGAAGATGAGAGAATTAGTGATATATAACACCAAATGGTGGAGAAAAAAGAAGACATATAAAAGAAAGACAAACAGCTACTGGACCACAAGGATAGAATTTGAGAGATAAGACAAAACAATATTAGAATAATTGGGATCAAAGAAGAAAGAGAAAGAGAAAGAGGGGACAGAAGACATATAGGAGCAGAGTATAATAAGAATTTCACTAATATGGTAAAGGGAACTGGCATCAAAATCCAGGAGGCACAGAGAATTTACCTCAGAATAAATAAAAACAGGTCAATACCTCATCATCTAATAGTAAAACTTACAAGTCTCAGTGACAAAGAGAAAAACCTGAAAGCAACTCAGGACAAGAGGTCTGTGACATACAAGGTAGACATATTAGATTGACAGCAGACTTATGCACCAAGACCCGGCAGGCCAGCATGATATATTTAGAACACTAAACGAGGAAAAAAAACAACAACAACCAAGAATACTATATCCAGCTAGGCTGTCAGTGAAAATAGAAGGAGAGATAAAAACATCCAGGACAAACAAAAATTAAAAGAATTTGCAAACACCAAACCAACTGTACAGGAAATATTGAAAGGGGTCCTCTCAGTGCAAAGAGAGAACCTTAAAGTAATAGACCAGAAGGGAACAGAGACAATATGCAGTAACAGTCAACTTACAGGCAATATAATGGCACTAAACTCATATTTTTCAATAGTTACCCTTAATGTGAATGGGCTAAATGCCCCAATCAAAAGACAAAGTGTATCATAATGGGTTAAAATAAAAATTAAAATAAAACAAAACAAATAAACAAAAAAAGATCCATAGATATTCTACCTACGAGAAACTCAATTTAGACCCAAATACACCTGCAGATTTAAAGTAGGGGTTGTGGAAAACAATTTACCATGCTAATGGACACCAAAAGAAAGCTGGGGTGGCAATATATATATATCAGATTAATTAGATTTTAAGTCAAACACTATAGTAAGAGAAGAGGAAGGGCATTTTATCATACTTAAAGAGTCTGTCCAACAAGAAGATCTAACAATTTTAAATATCTATGCCCCAACATGGTAGCATTCAACTATATAAACCAATAAATAATGAAATCGGAGAAACAAATTGAAAATAATACAATAATATTCAGGGACTTTAACACCCATTTACTGAAACAGATAGATCATCTAAGCAAAATATTAATAAGGAAATAAAGGCTTTAAATGACATACTGGACAAGATGGACATAACAGATACATTCAGAACATTCCATCCCAAAACAACAGATGATACATTATTCTCTACTGCACATGGAACATTCTCCAGAATAGATCACATCCTGGGTCACAAATCAGGTCTCAACTAGTACCAAAAGATTGGGATCATCCTCTGCATATTTTCAGACACAATGCTCTGAAGCTAGAACTCAATCAAAAGAGGAAAGTTGGAAAGAATTCAAATAAATTGAGGCTAAAGGTAATTCTACCAAAGAATGAATTGGTCAACTGGGAAATTAAATAAGATTTTTTTAAATCATGGAAACAAATTAAAATGAAAACACAACAGTTCAAAATATTTGGGACACAGAAAAGGCAGTCCTGAGAGCAAAGTATATAGCAATACAAGCCTTTCTCAAGAAATAAGAAATGTATAAAGTACACAACCAAACCCTACACCTAAACCAGCTGGAAAAAGTAAGCAAAGAAAGTCTAAACCCAGCATTAGAAGAGAAATAGTAAATAACAGAGTAGAAATCAATGAAATAGAAGCCAAAAGAACAGTAGAACAAATCAACAAAACTAGAAGCTGTTTTTCTGATAGATTTAGTAATACTGAAAATCCTGTGGTCATATTTATCAAAAATAAAAGAGAAAGGACCTAAATTAATAAAGTCATTAATGATTGGCCAAAGGCAAGGGAAGCAAGGACAAAAATGAATTATTGAGACTTTATCCAGATCAAAATCTTTTGCACAGCAAAGGAAATAGTCAACAAAACCAAAAGACAACTGACAGAATATAAAAAGGTATTCACAAACGACATATCAGATAAAAGTCTAGTACCCCAAATCTATAAAGAACTTATGAAACTCAACACCCAAAGAACAAATAACCCAATCAAGAAATTGGCAGAATACATAACAGGCATTTCTGTAAAGAAGACATCCAAATGGCAAACAAACACATGAAAAAATGCTCCACATCACTTGTCATCAGGGAAATACAAATCAAAACAGCAATCTGTTTTGAGATATCACCTCACACCAATAAGATTGGCTAAAATTAACAAGTCAGGAAATGACAGATCTTGGCAAGAGGTGGAGAAAGGGGAACGCTGCTACACTGTTGATGGGAATGCAAGCTGGTGCAGCTGCTCTGGAAAACAGCATGGAGGTTCTTCGAAAAGTTGAAAATAGAGCTACCCTATGACGCAGCAACTGACCTCCTGGGTTTTACTCTAAAGACACAAATGCAGTAATCTGAAGGGGCACGTGCACCTGAATATTTATGTTTATAGCAGCAATGTCCATAATAGACAAACTATGGAAAGAACCTAGATGTCCACCAGCAAATAAAATGATAAAGATTATATATATAATATAGTTTTATTATATTATATTATTATATGTTATATATAGTATTATTCTATAATATAATACAATATATAATATAATAAAGGATATTATATATAATATATATAACATGTATGTATATGTGTGTATACACACATAAGTATGTGTGTATGTATATATACACACATAGGATAATATATATACAAAGGTTATATATACACACATACATATGTGTGTGTGTGAGTACACACACACACACACACACACACACACACACACAATGGAATACTATGCAGCCATCAAAATAAATTCAATCTTGCCACTTGCAATGACGTGGATGGAACTAGAGGGTTCTATACTGAGCAAAATAAGTCAATCAGAAAAAGACAACCATCATATGATCTCTCTGAAGTTATGAAACTGAGGGGAACGGAAGGGGGTTGTGGGGATAAGGAAAGAAAAAATAAAACAGGATGGTATTGGGAGGGAGACAAACTATTAGAAACTCTTAATCTTAAAAAACAAACTGAGGGTTGCTGGGTGGTGGGGGTATGGATAGGGTGTTTGGGTTATGGACATTGAGGAAGGCATGGGGTGGGGACTCTGTGAACTGTGTAAGCCTGATGATTCACAGGTACCCCTGGACCAAATAATACTTTATATGTTAATAAAAATAAATGGAAAAATATTCACACTTTTCAAAACAATCTGGATTCAAAGACATTGTTAGCAATGTTGCAACGGTGTTTTTCTAGAAAAAAAAAAGAAAAATAGGACATAAAAATGAATCTCTTCTCAATCTGGTTTTGATTTGAATTTACCTGATGGTTAATAATGATAATCATTTCATCATGTGTCTGTCAGCCATTCATAAGGCTTTTT
Source organism: Mustela nigripes (assembly GCF_022355385.1). NCBI lineage: Eukaryota > Metazoa > Chordata > Mammalia > Carnivora > Mustelidae > Mustela > Mustela nigripes. Next base: position 157,901,391 of record NC_081568.1, read on the forward strand.
TTTTTTTCACTAAAAATTTCATTTATTTATTTTCAGCATAACAGTATCATTATTTTTTCACCACACCCAGTGCTCCATGCAATCCGTGCCCTCTATAATACCCACCACTTGGTACCCGACATCCCACCCCCCTCACTGCCGCTTCAAATCCCTCAGATTGTTTTTCAGAGTCCATAGTCTCTCATAATTCACCTCCCCTTCCAATTTACCCCAACACCCTTCTCTCTAACTCCCCATGTCCTCCATGCTTTTTGTTATGCTCTACAAATAAGTGAAACCATATGATAATTGACTCTCTCTGCAATACCCACCTTTTGTAGCAACATTCATATGTCTTCTTTGGAGCAGTGCCTTCTTATGTCTTCTGACCATTTTTGTTGTTGAGCATAAGAAATTCTTTATAGATCTCGGATATCAGCCCTTTTTCTCTAGTGTCATTTGCAGATATCTTTTCCAATTCTGTGAGTTGCCTCTTTGTTTTGTTTACTGTTTTCCTTGTTGTGCAGAAGATTTTTATCTTGATGAAGTCCCAAAATTTCAACTTTTATTTTGTTTCCTTTATCTTTGGAGACATGTATTGAAAGAAGTTGCTGCAGCCAATATCAAAGAGGTCACTGCCTATATTCTCCTCTAGGATTTTGATGGATTCCTGTCTCATATTCAGGTCTTTCAACCATTTAGAGCTTATTGTTGCATATGGTGTAAAAGAATGGGGGGAAGAGGGAGAAATCAGAGTGAGAAATAAACCATGAACCATTATGGACTCCATGAAACAAACTGAGGGTTTTAGAAGGGATGGAGTGGGAGGACGAGTGGGCCTGCTTGGTGATGGGTATTAAGGAGGGCATGGATTGCATGGAGCACTGAGTATTATATACAAAAAATGAATCATGGAACACAATATCAAAAACTAGTGATGTACTTTATGGTAACTGAAATAACACACACACACACACACACACACACACACACACACACAGAACAAAAAATAAAAGAAGAAAACAACTCCCCCCAAAAGAATGAATGTCTTACATAGATCTTTGTATTGTATTACTGACTATTTTTTATGTTTTTATTTTAATAATTTTAACCCCAGTAGGGTTAAAAATTGTTTAAAATTCTAAAATATTTGCTGAACCCAAAAAGAGATAAAATATCCAAAATGCAGTGGAAACAAGACAGTCTCTTCAATATATGGTGCTGGGAACACTGGGCAGCTATATGTAGAAGAATGAAACTCGACCATTCTCTTACACCATACATGAAGATAAACTCAAAATGGATAAAAGGCCTCAACGTGAGACAGGAATCCATCAGAATCCCAGAGGAGAACATAGGCAGTAATATCTTCGATATCAGCCACAGCAACTTCTTTCAAGATAGGTCTCCAAAGGCAAAGGAAACAAAAGCTAAAATAAACTTCTGGGACTTCATCAAAATCAAAAGCTTATGCACAGCAAAGGAAAAAGTCAACAAAACAAAGAGGCAACCCACATAATGGGACAAGATATTTGCAAATGACAGTACAGAAAAAAGGTTGATATCCAGGATCTATAAAGAACTCCTCAAACTCAACACACATGAAACAGGGAAACATATCATAAATGGGAAGAAGATATGAACAGACACTTCTCCAATCAAGACATACAAATGGCTATCAGACACATGAAAAAATGTTCATCATCACTAGCCCTCAGGGAGATTCAAATTAAAACCACATGGAGATATCACCTTACACCAGTTAGAATGCCCCAAATTAGCAAGACAGGAAACAACATGTGTTGGAGAGGATGTGGAGAAAGGGGAACCCTCTTCCACTGTTGGTGGGAATGCAAGTTGGTGCAGCCTCTTTGGAGAACAATGCGGAGATTCCTCAAGAAATTAAAAACAGAGATTCCCTATGACCCTGTCATTGCACTACTGGTTACTTACCCCAACGATGCAGATGTAGTGAAAAGAAAGGCCATCTGTACCCCAATGTTTATACCTGAAATGGCCACAGTCACCGAATTGTGGAAAGAAGCAAGATGCCCTTCAGTGGACGAATGGATAAAGAAGATGTGGTCCATATACACTATGCAGTATTATGCCTCCATCAGAAAGGATGAATACCCAACTTTTGTAACAACATGGACGGGACTGGAAGAGATTATGCTGAGTGAAATAAGTCAAGCAGAGAGAGTCAATTATCATATGGTTTCACTTATTGTGGAGTATAATGAATAGCATGGAGGACATGGGGAGTTAGAGAGGAGAAGGGAGTTGGGGGAAATTGGAAGGGGAGGTGAACCATGAGAGACTATGGACTCTGAAAAACAATCTGAGGGTTTTTAAGTGGCAGGGGGGTGGGAGGTTGGGGGAACCACGTGGTGGGTATTAGAGAGGGCATGGATTGCATGGAGCACTGTGTGTGGTACAAAAACAATGAATACTGTTATGGTGAAAATAAATTAAAAATAAATTTTAAAAAATCCAAAGTAATCTTGAGAAAGAAAAACAAATTTAGGGGTATCTTTATGATTTAAAACTGTCTTACTATGCTATATTAATCAAAACTTTGTAGTGGCATAAAATCACAGATTACTGGACGAGTATAGAGAATGGGAAATAAACCCATTCAAAAGTGTTCTATTAATTTATGACAGAGTAGTCAAGAATGAACAATAAAAAAATGATACTCTCTTCCATAAATGGTTCTAGACATATAAAACTAGACAGCACATGCACAAGGATGAAACTGAACTAGTATAATATGCCATATATTAACCTTAACTCGAAAATGAATAGACTTGAACATGCGACCTGAAACCATACAACTCCTGGAAGAAAATACCAACTTTTAACAACTTGACATTAGTCTGGGAAATATTGTTTGCTTTTTTTCTTATTTGACACCAAAGCAAAGGAAATGAAAGATAAAAGAAAAATACAAATGGCTAACAGACATGAAAAATTTTTCATCATCATTAGCCATCAGGGAGACTCAAACCATGAAACAAGATGGTATCAGGAGGGAGACAAACCATAAGAGACACTTAATTTCACAAAACAAACTGAGGGCTGCCAGGTGGAGGGGGTAAGGAGAGGGTGGTTGGGTCATGGACATTGGGGAGGATATGTGCTATGGTGAGTGCTGTGAAGTGTGTAAACCTGGCGATTTACAGACCTGAACCCCTGGTGTTAATAACACATTATATATTGATTTAAAGGGAAAAAAAAAAACGCACATTGAGATGCCACCTTACACCAGTTATAATGGACAAAATTAACAAAAGAGTAAACATATGTTGGAGAGGATCTGGATAAAGGGGAACCCTCTAACACTGTTGGTGGGAATGCAAATTGTTGCAGCCACTTTGGAAAACGGTGCAGATATGCCATAATAAATTAAAAATAGAGCTTCTCTATGACCCTGCAATTGCACTGCTGGGTATTTACCTCACAGATCCAGATGTAGTGAAAAGAAGGGCCTTCTATACCTCAATGTTCACAGCAGCAATGGCTACAGTCACCAAATTGTGGAAAGAACCAACATGCTCTTCTATGGACAAATGGATAAAGAATATATGGTCCATATATACTCTGGAGTATTATGCCTCCATCAGAAGGTATAAATACCCAACTTTTGCGACACACTGGACCAGATGGACATCACAGATATATTCAGAATATTTCATCCCAAAGCAACAGAATACACATTCTTCTCTAGTGCACATGGAACATTCTCCAGAATAGATCACATCCTCGGTCCTAAATCAGGACTCAACCGGTATCAAAAGATTGGGATCATTCCCTGCATATTTTCAGACCACAATGCTCTAAAGCTAGAACTCAACCACAAAAGGAAGTTTGGAAAGAACCCAAATACATGGAGACTAAACAGTATCCTTCTAAAGAATGAATGGGTCAACCGGGAAATTAAAGAAGAATTGAAAAAAATCATGGAAACAAATGATAATGAAAATACAACGGTTCAAAATCTGTGGGACACAACAAAGGCAGTCCTGAGAGGAAAATATATAGCGGTACAAGCCTTTCTCAAGAAACAAGAAAGGTCTCAGGTACACAACCTAACCCTACACCTAAAGGAGCTGGAGAAAGAACAAGAAAGAAACCCTAAGCCCAGCAGGAGAAGAGAAATCATAAAGATCAGAGCAGAAATCAATGAAATAGAAACCAAAAAAACAATAGAACAAATCAACGAAACTAGGAGCTGGTTCTTTGAAAGAATTAATAAAATTGATAAACCCCTGGCCCGACTTATCAAAAAGAAAAGAGAAAGGACCCAAATAAATAAAATCATGAATGAAAGAGGAGAGATCACAACTAACACCAAAGAAATACAAACTATTATAAGAACATACTATGAGCAACTCTACGGCAATAAATTTGACAATCTGGAAGAAATGGATGCATTCCTAGAAACATATAAACTACCACAACTGAACCAGGAAGAAATAGAAAGCCTGAACAGACCCATAACCAGTAAGGAGATTGAAACAGTCATTAAAAATCTCCAAACAAACAAAAGCCCAGGGCCAGAGGGCTTCCCGGGGGAATTCTACCAAACATTTAAAGAAGAACTAATTCCTATTCTCCTGAAACTGTTCCAAAAAATAGAAATGGAAGGAAAACTTCCAAACTCATTTTATGAGGCCAGCATCACCTTGATCCCAAAACCAGACAAGGATCCCACCAAAAAAGAGAGCTATAGACCAATATCCTTGATGAACACAGATGCGAAAATACTCAACAAAATACTAGCCAATAGGATTCAACAGTACATTAAAAGGATTATTCACCACGACCAAGTGGGATTTATTCCAGGGCTGCAAGGTTGGTTCAACATCCGCAATCAGTCAATGTGATACAACACATCAATAAAAGAAAGAACAAGAACCAACTTTTGTATCAACATGGATGGGACTGAAAGAGATTATGCTGAGTGAAATAAGTCAAGCGGAGCGTCAATTATCATAAGGTTTCACTTATTTGTGATGCATAAGAAATGACACGGAGAACATGCAAAGATGGAGAGAAGTGAGTTGAAGGAAATTGGAGGTGGAGAGGAACCATGAAAGATTGTAGACTTTGAGAAACAAACAGGGTTTTTGAGGGGAGAGGGGTAAGGCATTGGGTGAGCCTGGTGGTGGGTATTATGGAGGTCACATATTACATCGAGCACTAGCTGTGGTGCATAAGCAATGAAGTCTGGAACACTGAAAATAAATTAAAAAATAAATAAATAATAAAAAAGAAGATAAAAGAATAATAAACATGTAAGACTATATCACATTTAAAAAACTTCTGTGCAGCAAAGGAAATCATCAACAAAATGGAAAACAACATACTGGATGGTAGTAAATATTTGAAAACTGAATGTCTGATAAAGAGTTAACATGCAAAAAGGATATAAAGAACTTATACAATTCAATAGGAAAAAAAGTATTTAAGAGTTTTAAAATGGCCACATTTTGAAATAGACATTTTCTAAAGAAGATATTCAATAAGTACATAAATATGTTCAACTAATCACTGATTATCAGGGAATTGCAAATGAAAACCACAAGAGGATGTTACCTAACACCTTTAAGAATGGGTAGAACACAAAAATAATAATATAAATAACAAGTGTTGTCAAGGATGTGGAGAAAAGGAACACTTCCACACTGTTGGTAGGAAGCATCACTGTTAGAGACAGTACGGAGGCTCCTTAAATGATTGAATAAAGATATTATATTTGATATTTTATTATCATATAACATTAGCCATAAAATAATAAAATCTTAATATTTTGACAACACGAATGGAACTAGAGTGTATTATGTTAACTAAAATAAGTTAGACAGTAGGGGCGCCTGGGTGGCTCAGTGGGTTAAAGCCTCTGCCTTCGGCTCAGGTCATAATCTCAGTGTCTTGGGATCGAGTCCCACCTCAGGATCTCTGCTCAGCAGGGAGCCTGCTTCCCTTCCTCTCTCTGTGCCTGCCTCTCTGCCTACTTGTGATTTCTCTCCGTCAAATAAATAAATAAAACCTTTTAAAAAAAGTTGGACAGTAAAAGATAAATACAGGTTTTCAATTATATGTGGAATCCAAAAGAAGGAACAAAGAAATAACCAAACAAAATACAGAAATAGATTCATAAATATGGTTGTCAGGGGAGAGGATACTGGGTGATGGATAAAATGTGGAAAGGAAGCAAGAGTCACAAACTCCCAATATAATAAATAGGACACTAGGATGAAAAATACAGTACAGGGAATATAGTCAATTATATTTTAACAAATTTGTATGCTGACAGATAGTAACTACACTAACACTTGTGAGCCTTTTTTAAAATTTTACAATTATTGAATAACTATGCAAAACACTTGAAATTACTATGATATCTTATCTCAAGTATACTTGAAAATGATTTAAAAAATGTGTGTGAATCTTCCCCCAAAGACTGTTAAAGTGAATTAAAAACAAAACCCGGGGTGCCTGGCTGGTTCAGTGGGTTAAGCCTCTGCCTTCGGCTCGGGCCATGATCTCAGGGTCCTGGGATCAAGGTCCACGGTGGACTCTCTGCTGTACGGGGAGCCTGCTTCTCCCTCTCTCTCTGTCTGCCACTCTGTCTACTTGTGATCCCGCTCTCTCTGTCAAATAAATAAACAAGATTTAAAAAATATATATATTATAATTAAACAATATAAATACAAGAATTTTAAAATGATAGAAAAAGATACACTATGCTAACGCTAATACAATAGTAGTAGCTACTTGAGTAGCTATCATGATGTCAGAAAAAGAAGGCTTTAGAGAAGGAAAGTTAGTTGGGATATAGAGGAACATTACCTTGTGATAAATGGATCAATAATTTGTGATGGCGTAATGATCATTCATGTGTATTTACTTAATGGTGCATAGATGCATATGTGGGAAAACCTCTCCATTTATATCAAAGTGCAAAGGAGTTGAAAAATCCACCATTACTATTGGATAGTGTAACAGTCTTCAAATAATAATTGAAAGATCCTGAATGAAAAACATCAGTAAGAACAGTTGAACTGAACAGCACCATCTATCTACTGGATGTAATTTGCTTTTCTAGAATACAACAGGAACAGAAGGCTCATTCTTCTCAAATTCACATGGAAATATCACCAAGAGTGAGACCCTTCTGGGTCATAAAATAAAGATTAACAAGTTTAAAAAATGAAGAGCATGCAAAACCTTCTCTCAACACACAGCAGATTTAATGTGGAAATCAGTAACAGAAAAATGGCTAGGAAAGCTCAAATATGTGGAAATAAAATAGGACACAACTTTTTTTTCTTTTTTTGAGGTTTTATTTAAATTCAAATTAGCTAACATACAGTGTAATATTAATTTAAGGAACTGAATTTGGTGATACATCACTTGTATAAAAACCCACGGCTCATCACAACAAGTGACCACCTTAATACTGGTCACCCATTGAACCCATTATCCATCCACCTTCCCTCTAGCAAACTTCAGTTTGTCCCCTTCAGTTATGAGTCTGCTTTTTGGTTTGCTTCTCCTCCCCCACCTATGTTCATGTATTTTGTTTCTTAAAGTCTGAAGTATGAATAAAATCATATGGTATTTCTTTTTCTCTCTCTGACATATTTTAACATAATATGCTCTATTCCATCCACAACACTGAAAATAAGATTAATTTTCTTTAATGGTTAAATTACTATAAAACTGTCCATATATTACATGTATTTGTAATCACATCTGTTTTATCTATTCATCACTTGATGGACAATTGGGCTCTTTCCATAATTTAGCTATGATTGATAATGCTACTATAACATTGGGGTGGATGTCTCTCTTCAAATGAATAATTTAATATCCTTTGATAAATAGAAAATGGTTCAGTTGCTGAATCCAATATTTTAACTTTTTGAGGAACTTCCATACTGTTTTCCAGAATGGTTGCCTTAAAAGCATGAGAGGGTTTGCCTTTTTTTTTTTTTTTTTTTTTTTTTGCATATTCTTGCAACACTGGCTTCCAGTGTTGTTAGTTTTAGTCATTTTGACAGTTGTGAGGTGATATCATAGTAGATAAAACATGAATAATAGGATTCCAAGGATAATGACATATTGTTAGAATTCCTCTCCAAACTTTAAATGGAGCCACAAAAATACCATGTTGTATGACCAAAATGTCCCCCATAATTATGTCATTCAAATTTATAGGCTTTCATTTTACCTTATCAAGTTCTAATAATTTGAGAGACCTTGGAAACGTATCACTTCACTCTTTCAGCCATTTTCTATAACTGATCTAAGAACTGAATCAACTTCTTATTCTAAGCCTCTCTTGAGATATAATGAATCATTAGATTTCCTCCTTGCATAATCCACTTATACATTTGTTTAATTTTTTCCTAATATGTATTGTCCCAATTTATCAGTGACTAGTGTCCCATATTTTCTGCTTTGGGGAGCAACATTTGATTCAGCCACTGTGCTGATCCATAGTGTTAGCAGCAATGCTAAAATGGCAAATGCCATTCTCTCAGTGCACCTATATTTATATATGGTAGAATCACATAGGTACAGAACTAAGGGGCTACCTTAAATAATAGGCAATATATCAGTCTTCACTGTCAATACAATTTTTTCCAAAGCTGTCAAGGCAAAATCCATTTTATTAAATCCTTAGGAGTTCTGACAAACATTCAAAAGTATAGTTGTGGTTTTAGAATTAAGGATCATCTCTGATTCTGGCACCATGGCTGTAGCACTGGTCCTGGGAAGAAAAACAAGTTTGAGGTAATATAGAAGAAGAGAAGAATTCTAGAATTTTACCAAAATTCTCCCTACCCCTGTTCCATGCACTGGGGACTTTCTTTTAGCCATCTTTACATTCAGGAATGAAGTGGATGCCAGCTCTTCATGACTCTACATCCTCCTACTTTAGACAAGAAATGTTTCAATTCCCAAGTAGTCACATAAAGGTATGTTCTCTCTCTTAGTCCCTTTTACCTTTACACATGCATATGTCTTTAGTTCCCTACTGAAGGCCAGATAGAGGGACTCTGCCACTTTCTGTGATTCTTTTTAATGATGAATTTGTGGTACCCTCATATCAGGCAATTTGATGCCACTTTTTGCATGAAAAATTTTGCCTTTAAACTCAACCTTCTAAACCAGGGCAAATAAAGTAAAATTGGTTTTCTCCCTTCAAAGTTTGAGGCACAAGTAGAAGCCCTTATTAGTTAATTTACATAATCTCTGAGAGGACCATATTGGGACCTCCATTTAGGCTCCATCATAGCCCACTTGACACTTTTCTAATTATTTTTTGACACTTTCTATTTCTTTTTTTAATTTTTTTTTCATTTTTTACAAACATATATTTTTATCCCCAGGGTACAGGTGTGTGAATCGCCAGGTTTACACACTTCACAGCACTCACCAAAGCACATACCCTCCCCATTGTCCATAATCCCACCGCCTTCTCCCAACCCCCCTCCCCCCAGCAACCCTCAGAACCTAGATGTCCATCAACAGATGAATGGATCAAGAAGATGTGGTATATATACACAATGGAATACTATGCAGCCATCAAAAGAAATGAAATCTTGCCATTTGCGATAACATGGATGGAACTAGAGCGTATCATGCTTAGTGAAATAAGTTAAGCAGAGAAAGACAACTATCATATGATCTCCCTGATATGAGGAAGTGGTGATGCAACATGGGGGCTTAAGTGGGTAGAAGAAGAATCAATGAAACAAGGTGGAATTGGGAGGGAGACAAACCATAAGTGACTCTTAATCTCACAAGACACTTTCTATTTCTTAATATAAATTTCAATCCTGCTAAAACGGCCTGCTTGGGTATCCTTTGTTTGTTTGTTTTAATATCTCATAGAAATGACTCTAATTCTTTTTTTAAAGAGATTTAATTAATTTATTAATTTGAGAAAAATAAAACAGCATGAATGGAATGAGAGTGAGGGAAAGAAGCAAACTCCCTGCTGAACAGGGTGTCTGATGTGGGGTTGGATCCCAGGATGCCTAGATCACGATTATCCATTCACTAAATGGGTGTTTCCACAAATTGGCTACTATTGATAAAGATGCTATAAACATCAGTGTAGGTGTATCCCTTGAAATGAATGATATTTTGCATTGTTTGAGTAAATTTCTAGTGGTGCAATTGCTGGATCATAGGGTAGTTCTATTATTACATTTTTGGGGATCTTCCATACTGTTTTCCATTGTGATCATATCAGGATGCATCAATAGTACACAAGTGTTCTCCATTTTCTACATGTTCACCAAATCATCTTGTTGATTGTGTTGTCGAGTTTTGCCCTTCTGAGTGGTATGGAGTGATATAACATTGCAGATTTGATTTGTATTTTCCTGATGATCAGGGATGTTGTCCATCTTTTCATGTGTCTATTGACCATCTGGATATCATCCTTGGAGAAATGTCTGTTCAGGGTTGTGCAAATTATTTAACTGATTTTTTTTTTGTGATGAATTTTGTAAATTCTTTACATATTCTTTACATATTTACATATTTCTAGCCCTTTACTTATTATGTCATTTGAAAATATATTCTCCCATTCTATATGTTGGCTTTTAATTTTATTGATTGTCTCCTTTGCTCCACAGAATATTTAAAAAATATATTTAGGTAGGGTTTCATAATTCATCATTTATATACAATATCTGTTGCTTATCTCAACAAGTATCCTCCTTAGTACTCATCCCTCAATTATACCTTTACCCTACCTACTTCCATTCCAGGATCCCTCAGTCTGTTTCCTAGAGTTCAGTGTCTGCTATGGTGTCCCTCCTTCTCAATTTTCATCTTACTTTCTTTTTTCTTCCCTTTGCCCATATATATATTTTTTAATTCCACATATATGGGATGCCTGGGTGTCTCAGTGGGTTAAGCCAATGCCTTTGGCTTGGGTCATGATCCCAGAGTCCTGGGATCGAGTCCGCATCAGGCTCCATACTTAGCAGGGAGCCTGCCTCTCTCTTGGCCTCTGCCCACCTCTCTGCCTTCTTGTGTGCTTTCTCTATCTCTCTTTCTGACAAATAAATAAAATCTTAAAAAAAATTCCACACATGAATGAAATCATATGATATTTATTTTTCTTTTGCTCACTTACTTTGTTTAGCATATTACCTTCTAGTTTCATCCACATCCTTGCAAATGCTAAGATTTCATTATTTTTAATGGCAGACTACTATTCCATTGCATATGTTTATATATCACTTCTTTATTCATTCATCTGTAAAAAGACATTTGGGTTATCATTTTTTTTTTTAACTTAGCCATTCTTTTTTTTCCCCCCTTTGTTAACATTAAATCTTAGGGAGAATGCTTCCTTGGTGGTCGATGACTATGAGCATGCATTTAAAGCTTTTGAGAGAACACAGACTACCAGAGGGACTACTATCAGTATTGTAAGAAGAATCAATTTCCAATGTACACAGTGCACATTGAAACAAATTCCCCAAAACCCAAACAAAAATTAAAATAAAATAAATCAAAGAAAGACCTGGTTGAGTCACTTTCCTAAACCAGTGGCTTGTTTAGCAATCTTATATAGCTGAGTTCAACTTCCTGATAAATGTTAATTCATGTATAGCAGGTGGTGTTTGCCACAGCACAGACACCTATCAACTGTAACATAGTCAAGGGCTGTCTTATCATCAATAACATCTTTAGCCACATGGTATAAGGTTTTTCATGTACTGCAATTGCTGTAGTAGCAAACTCCTCAATATTTTCAAGAGATAATAAAAGGTTACTTTTTTATCCATTCATCTGTTGAAGGGCATCTTGGTTCTTTCCACAGTTTGGCGACCGTGGCCATTACTCCTATAAACATTGGGGTACAGATGGCCCTTCTTTTCACTATATCTGTATCTTTGGGGTAAATACCCAGGAGGGCAATGGCAGGGTCATAGGGAAGTTCTATTTTTAATTTCTTTTTTTTTTAAGATTTTATTTATTTATTTGACAGACAGAGATAACAAGTAGGCAGAGAGGCAGGCAAAGAGAGGGAAGCAGGCTCCCTGCTGAGCAGAGAGCCCGATGTGGGACTCGATCCCAGGACCCTGAGATCATGACCTGAGCCAAAGGCAGCGGCTTAACCCACTGAGCCATCCAGGCACCCTATTTTTAATTTCTTGAGGAATCTCCACACTGTTCTCCAAAGAGGCTGCACCAACTTGCATTCCCACCAACAGTGTAGAGGATTCCCTTTTCTCCAAATCCTCTCCAAGACATGTTGTTTCCTGTCATGCTAATTTTGGCCATTCTAACTGGTGTAAGGTGATATCTCAATGTGGTTTTAATTTGAATCTCCCTGATGGCTAGTGATGATGAAGATTTTTTCATGTGTCTGATAGCCATTTGTATGTCTTTATTGGAGAAGATGTGGTCCATATACACTATGGAGTATTATGCTTCCATCAGAAATGACGAATATCCAACTTTTGTAGCAACATGGACCGGACTGGAAGAGATTATGCTGAGTGAAATAAGTCAAGCAGAGAGAGTCAATTATAATATGGTTTCACTTATTTGTGGAGCATAACAAAAAGCATGGAGTACATGGGGAGTTAGAGAGAAGGGGGTTGGGGTAAATTGGAAGGGGAGGTGAATCATGAGAGACTATGGACTCTGAAAAACAATCTGAGGGGTTTGAAGTGGCGGGGGGGTGGGAGGTTGGGGTATCAGGTGGTGGGTATTATAGAGGGCATGGATTGCATGGAGCACTGGGTGTGGTGAAAAAATAATGATACTGTTATGCTGAAAATAAATAAAAAAGGTTACTTTTTAAAAGATTTAATTTATTTACATGACAGAGATCACAAGTAGGCAGAGAGGAAGGCAGAGAGAGAGGGGAAGCAGACTCTCCACTGAGCAGAGACCCCGATGTGGGACTCTATTCCAGGACCCTGGGATCAAGACCTGAACTGAAGGCAGAGGCTTTAACCCACTGAAACACCCAGGCGCCCCTTAAGTTCTTCTTTGATTTCTTGGTTAATCCAAGCCTTCTTAAGGAAGGTGGTCTGTAGCTTCCAGGTGTTTTCATTCTTTCTAAACTTTTCCTTGTGATTGAGCTCCTGTTTCAAAGCATTGTGATATTAGAATACGCAGGGAATAACCTCAGTCTTTTGTTATCAGATTAACCCTGATTTGTGATCCAGTATGTGGTCCTTTCTGGAGAAGTTTCCATGTGCACTTGAGAAGAATTACTATTCTGTTGTTTTAGGGTGGAATGTTCTGTATATCTATGAGGTCCATCTGGGCCAATGTGTCATTCAATGCTCTTGTTTCTTTATTTATTTTATGCTTGGATGATCTATTACTGAAATTGGCATGTTAAGATCTCCTACTATTAATGTATTCATATCAATATGACTCTTTATTTTGATTAACAGTTTTCTCATGCAACCGGCTGCTCCCATACTGGAGGAATACATATTTACAATTGTTAGACCTTATTAGTGGATAGTCCCTTTAAGAATTACAGAGTGTCCTTCTGTATCTTTGACTAAAGAGTTTATTTTAAAATCTAATTCATCTGATATGAGAATCGCTACCCCAGCCTTCTTTTGAGGTCCATTGACATAAAAGATGCTTCTCCATTCCTTCATTTTCAGTCTGGATGTTTCCTTAGGTTCCAAATGGGTCTCTTGTAGCAACATATGAATGGGTCCTGTGGTTTTATCCAATATACGACCTTGTGTTTTTTGGGGGCACATTTAGACCATTCACATTGAGAGCTATTATTGAGAAATATGTTTTTATTGACATAGTGTTATGTGTGAAGTCCTTGTTTCTATAGATTATCTCCATAAATTTCTGTTCAATGACATTCTTGGGAATTTTTCCTTTTTTACAGTACCCCCCTTAATATTTTTTGCAATGTCGCCTTGGTTGACACATACTCTTTTAAACCTTTAAGCCAATCTTGGAAGCTCTTTATCTCTCCATCCATTTTGAATGTCAATCTTGCTGGATAAAGTATTCTTGGCGGTATGTTATTCTCATTTACAACCTTGAATGCATCTTGCCAGCCCTTTCAGGCTTGCCAGATTTCTCGGTTCTCAAGCAATTCTGATGGCTTTCCTCTGTATTTAAGGGATTTGGTCCCCCTAGCTGCTTTCAAGAACTCCTGTCTAAAGTTATGATTCATTATTTTCACGATCAGGTGTCTCGAGGTCTTTCTAGATTCTATGAATTTGGGGGGAGACCATTCTGCCTCTAGTAAATGAAACACAGGTTTCATTCGTCAGATTGGGAAAATTTTCATGGATAATTTTTTCTACTATATCTTTTTTTTTTTTTTTAATTTCTTTCCAGTGTAGCAGTAGTCATTGTTTTTGCAACACACCCAGTGCTCCATGCAATACATGCCCTTCCTCATATCCACCACCTGGTTCCCCCAACCATCCACCCCCCGGTCCTTCAAAACCTTCAGGTTGTTTTTCAGAGTCCACAGTCTCTCATGGTTCACCTCCCCTTCCAATTTTTACCAACTCCTTTCTCCTCTCCATCTCTACATGTACTCCATGTTATTTGTTATGCTCCACAAATAAGTGAAACCATGTGATAATTGACTCTCTCTGCTTGACTTATCTCACTCAGCATAATCTCTTCCAGTCCCATCCATGTTGCTACAAAAGTTGGGTATTCATCCTTTCTGATGGAGGCATAATATTCCATAGTGTATACGACCACATCTTCCTTATCCATTCATCTGCTGAAGGGCATCTTGGTTCTTTCCACAGTTTGGCAACCGTGGCCATTACTGCTATAAACATTGGGGTACAGATGGCCCTTCTTTTCACTACATCTGTATCTTTGTGGTAAATACACAGTAGTGCAATGGCAGAATCATAGGGAGGCTCTATTTTTAATTTCTTGAGGTATCTCCACACTCTTTGCCAAAGGGGCTGCACCAACCTGCAAGAGGGTTCCCCTTATCTTCTAGTATTCTTTCTCTCTCCTCCCCCTCAGGGATTCCAATAATTCTTATGTTGGAACATTTCATGGCATCATTTATTTCTGTAGTTCTCTTTTCATGGCCTCTACACTGTTTGTTTCAGGCTTCCTCCTGTTCCTTTTCCTCTATCAGTTTGTCCTCCAGTTCACTCATTCGATCTTCTGCCTCAGTTACCCTACCTCTTAGAGAATTTATATTAGAATTGAACTCATTGAGAGCATTGTTAACATCATCCCTGGTGGCTTTCACTTCTGACCAAACCAATTTCGTTTTGTTATCAAAGATTTTCTCCAACCTAGCTATTGCCTGACTAATTGTTAGGCTGAATTCCCTTTCCAACATACTGTCTATGTCCATATCCAATAGCTCTGATGGAGAGGGTCCAGTCTCTGAATTTTTCTTCTGTTGGGCAATCCTCCTCCTTGTCGTATTGGTCAGAGATGGCTGAATGGATGGGTAGCTTAATATATCAACTGTGGTGCATGCAAGGAACATTTCTGAGCAATTGAGCGTCCCCAAGAAATGAAAGAAAAAAGAAAAAAAAAGAGAGAGAGACAGAGACAGGAAAAAAAAAAAAGAAAGGTAAAATAAAAGAGAAGACCCAGCCCAAATGAACCCCAAAGGTAAGATTTATGAAGCATACAAACAAAAGCAGACAAACAAAAAGACTGACAAAAGTAGATGAGAAGAGTAAAAATACAGAAAGAAAGAAAGAACCCCCTTAAAATGAACCTCAAATATAAGATTTATATACTACCAGAACCAAAACTAATACACAGAAACACTGACAGAAGAAAAAGATGTGAGGGTGTTTATAAATTCTCACTGTTGGTGAGGAAGTTTATTTTGATTCTTCCTGGATGCATCTTGATATCTTTGTTAAAGGACTCAAATTTCCTGAGATAAAGGGGGATTGAAACTGGTTTACATATAGGGGTAGCATTGACTGGGGAAAGGGGATTACCTTGAAGCTTATCTCTATATGAATATTAAAAAAATAAAATAAAATAAACAAATAGAAAATCAAAAGAAAAACACAGTTATGTGTATCAAAAAGTTCAGGTTAAAAGGTTATTATGGAATTTGATATACTGAGTATATTATGATGATAAATTGGTTAAAAAGTTGCATATATAAAGAAGAAAGGAACCAGAATAGTGGGAACAAATTAAAAATAAAAGTTGCATCTATGAAGTAGTGGTGGTTTTCCTCTTGTTTTTATTTGTTTGTTTTGTTTTTTCATTTTTTTTTTGTTTGTTTGTTTGTTTTGGCTGGCTTTCTCGGGGAAGGGACTGTCACATGGTTTTTCAGGGAGTCTTGCTAGAGTTGAGCCCTCCTGCCCCCATTAAGGGGCTGGGCTCTGAGAAAATTGGTTTTTCAGACTTTTGTTCTCTGGAGGTTTCGTTTTGTTGTTTGTTAGTTTTTGGTTTGTTTGATTGATTTTGTTTGTTTGTTTTATTTCTCCTCATGGCAGCTTTTGGCAGTTCTTTGGAGTTTCAGAGGAACCAAACTGCACCCAGACCTCTCTCTCTCAGAGAGATACCTCAGTCTGTTCTCCTCTGGTTGCTTCATAGCACATAAATTGACCCTCTGCCATTGGCAGAGCACATGCCCAGTCATGGTCACAGGAACTCTCCCTTATACCCAAAACCATGAAAATTCTAGCCACGGCTCTCTGGGAAGCTCAAAATGCCAGAGAGGTCCCAAACAGAGATAGTATACTGAGATTTTCATGCTGGCCTGCTCTTAGACTGCTCAGAATCTCTAGGTCCTAGAGAGTGCTGGCTGGCACCTGCATGGACCTCTCTCTGGGGAAGGTGTGGGGCACGACTCAGACTCCAGTTATGCACTGTGCCTGCAGAGTGCAAAAGGCTATGGTTCTAGAGAGTGCAGGCTGACGTCCACACCAGACTCCCTCACTTTCACAGGCGCCACACCCAGATGCTCTCAGATGCGCCGGTGCCTCAGGGACCAAGACCTGGCTTCTTTTCTGTGCTCTCTGGTTCCCTGCTGGAAGTGGCCATCCTGGGTGCATGTGCCCAATTCCACCAATTTCCCCTTAAAATCTTTTGCTCTTTTTGAGTGCTTTCGACCAGACTCCAAGTTAATGCTACCCCCCAATCACAGGACACTCTCGTTTGTGGTATTACTTCCCAATGGGTCAATTCTGGTGGCTCCCTCCAACTTTGGTTTATATTCTGATATCAGTCCGATGTTCCCACTCTGCTTTATCTGTCTATTGGCATCTTCTGCCCCCATAGAGATCCAGTAGTATATAATTCTAATCTCGGGCTGACTTCATGGGTGATTAGAGTTTTTTGGTAGGTAAACAGCTCTCTTTAGGGGACAGATTGAAATAGCACTTTCTCCTACTTCTGTGCCATATTGTTTCTCTACAGAATTTCCCCTATTTTTTATCACCCTCAATCATCTGGCAAATACATGAGAACAAATGGTACCCTCAGACTTAAAATATCTAAAACTGCTGAAGTTACTGGACTCCCTTTGACTCAGGCATTTCCTTTGGTCTCGCTGACTCTTCCCAACACCCTTTGGAGAAAACATAAACTCAGTCCACATGTGTTGGTCACTACTGTATATTTGTATAAAATTATCTGTTGTTCCTTCTTTGATTCATGCTAATAAAACAAGCTACCTTGTGTCTTTAATGTCTTATACTAAAACCTATTATCTACAGGTTAAATATGCTATCTCTTATGCCAGTTCAAAATATCCTGCTAATAGCAACCTAGATCCTGGTGACTGGGTTTTCTAAAAATGTCATCAGAGGAAGACAGTCCTTGATATCCTGTTGGAAGGGACCTTTTCACAGGCCCCTGTCCCACGACACTGCTGCAAAACTAGAAGGTATTGAAATTTCAGTATACATTTCATGGCAAAGAAAAACATATTCCACCTGACACATAGTCCTTTGCAAATGGTAGAGATTTCTGATTAAATTGATGGATTGGAGAACCAACTGACTTTCATATACATTGTTTCCAATGAAGATACAAATCTAGAATTCATAAAAATTAAATATGACAGCTTTCTTTCTTATCTTTCATTCCTTTATGTTGACAGTGATGTGGAAATATCATGCCATCATATCTATCTCCCAAGCCATCATTAAGAGAGTTAACTGTTCAGACTATTTGTTTTGTCATCAAAAACTCAAATCTATCTGTTATGTTAAAACATCTTAGTCGATCCTGCAGGTACTTTTCTTTTATTCTAAGTTTTGTCATAAATCCAAAAAAATGGAATGAGAACATTAAAGGGCATTTAAAAATCCCAACTTTTATGGCTAGAATATCCAATAGCTTTAAAAAAAATTCCATTATAAATATATATGTCTGTGTGGATACAAATACTTAGCTAAATAACAGTACATTTGACATCTCAACTTCTTTTATTTATCTAAATTAGATCTGCCCATAATCATAAAAATATTTCATCAGTGGCACCCATAAAATAGCTTTATATTTCACTCTAGGATGTTTGCTTTCTAAGTATTCTGAAAAGCTTAACCCCTTGTTTAAACAAGAAAATGCAATAATTCCTGCAAATGAATCCTCAAAAGGTGTTACCTCATGGAAGTGTTGATCCCTAACAGTATTTATCTTTTTCATGTCCTTGTTTTCATTCTCTCTGGGTTAGTAAATGCCTAGCTAATTCGGGAAAAAAATCAATTAATACCTTTAACATTATCTAACTTTGTCCTAAGTTGTTCACAAATACCCTACCTTTAACTTCCCTGATTTTATATGGTCAAGTTAAAAATGACCTGCTAGAAGGCATTTGTATCTCAAAGTTTCTTCTTTAGGGAAGGTCCTATTCTACTGGCTAAAAGTGAATACAAATGAGACTGGAATCAAAAACTTTTAGGGGGCGCCTGGGTCGCTCAGAGGGTTGAGGCCTCTGCGTTCAGCTTGGGTCATGGTCTCAAGGTCCGGGGATTATTCCCCTTCCTGTGTGTGGGGTTGACTTAATCTTTTTGTTGATTCTCCAGTTCCATAAGGTGTAAAGGGTTCTGGTGTATTCTGGGTTTTCAATTTTTCTGAGGTAGGCTTATATGGCTATATATTTCCCCCTTAGGACCGCCTTTGCTGTATCCCATAAGTGTTGGACCAAAGTCATTCTCATTCATTTCTATGAACTGTTTAAGTTCTTATTTGAAGAATTTAAATCTTCTTTGATTTCCTAGTTGATACAAACATTCTTAAGCATGGTGGTTTTCAGTTTCCATGTGTTCGAATTCCTTCCAGACATTTTCTTATGGTTGAGTTCCAGTTTCAAAGCTTTGTGGTCTGAGAATATGCAGGGCATAATTTCAGTCTTTTGGTATTGGTTGAGTCCTGATTTGTGACTCAGTATGTGGTCTATTCTGGAGAAAGTTCCATGTGCACTCAAGAAGAATGAGTATTCTGTTGTGTTAGGGTAGAATGTTCTGCATATATCTTTGAGGTCCATCTGATCTAATGTTGTTTCAATTTTCTTGTTTCTTTATTGATTTTCTGCTTCAATGATCTGTCTGTTGCTGAGAGTGGCATGTTAAGATTCCCACCTATTAGTGTACTCATATCAGTATGACTCCTTATCTTGATTAACAGTTGTCTTCTATACTGGGCTGCTCCTGTATGGGGGCATAAGTATTTATAATTGTTAGATCTTATTGGTGAATAGATCATTTAAGAATGATGTAATGTCCTTCTTTATCTCTGCCTACAGTCTTTAGTTTAAAATCCAATTTATTTGATATGAGAATCACTACCCAGTTTTCTTTTGAGGCCCATTGGCATGAAGGATGCTTCCCCATCCCTTCACTTTCAGTCTGGGTGCATCTTTGGGTTCCAAATAGGTTGCCTTCAGACAAGATATGGATGGGTTCTGTCATTTTATCCAACCTGCAACCCTGTGCTTTTTTATGGGAGCATTTAGGCCATTAACATTGAGAGTGATTATTGAGAGATACGTTTTTATTGACATTGTCTTGCCTGTGAAGTCCTTGTTTTTATAGATTGTCTCCATAAATTTCTGTTCTATGACACTCTTGGGTTCTTTCTTCTTTTATAGAACCCCCCTTAACATTTTTTTGTAATTCCAGCTTGGTGTTCAAATACTCTTTTAAACCTTGTTAGTGTTGGATTCTCTTTATCTCCCCATACATTGAATGTCAACCTTGATGGATAAACTTTCTTGGCTGCTTGTTCTTTTCATTTAGTGCCCCGAATGTGTCTTGCTAATACTTTCTGGCTTACCAGGTTTATGTGGACAGCTCTGATGTTATTCTGCTGGGCCTTCCTCTGTACATAACAGAACTCCTTCTAGCTGCCTTCAAGACATCCTGTCTAAAATTATGATTCATCAGTTTCAGAATCAGGTGTACCGAGTTCTTTCTAGGTTCTATTATTTTGGTGGGAGACCTTTATCATCTAGGATGTGAAAACTAGTTCCATTCCCCATATTTGGACAATTTTCATGGATAATTTGTTCAAGTATATCTTCCAGTTTTCTTTCTTTCTTTCCCCCCTCAGGGATCCCAATAATTCTGATGCTGAAACGTTTCATGGTGTTATTTATTTCCCTAAATCTGTTTTCATGGCTTCTAAGCTGTTTGCTTCAACCTCCTCCTGATCCTTTTTTTTTTCCTATCAGTTTGTCCTCTAGATCACTAATTCTATCTTCTGCCTCACTTACCCTAGTTGTTAGAGAATTCAGTTTAGATTGGAATTCATTAATAACATTTTTAAACTCTTCCCTGGTGGTTTTCCCTTTTTCCTTAATCAATTCTATGTTGTCATTAGTGGTTTTCTCTAACCTAGCCATTGCCTGGATAATTGTTACCCTGAACTCCCTTTCTGACATACTGTTTATGTCCATACCCAATAGCTCTGATGGAAAGGGCACAGTCTCTCTGAAATTTTCCTCTGTTTGGCATTCCTTATCCTAGTCATTTTGTGAGAGATGGCTGAGAGTGTGTATAGCTGAATGTATCAACCATGAACCTGGCAATTCACACCCTGGAACATTTCTAAGCAATTGTCACCATCAAAATGAAAGAAAATAGGGGAAAAAAGAGAAAGAGAGATAGAAAGAGACAGAAAAAAAATAAAAGAAAATATCCAGCCAGAATTGGCCCCAAAGGTTAGATCTATAAGGAATAGAAACAAAAACAGACTAATAAAAAGACCAACAAATGTAAATGGCAAGAAAAAAGAACGCAGCCAAAATGAACCTCAAGTATAAGATTTATAAAATACCAGAACAATAAAAAATACACAGAAACAGTGACAGAACAAGATAGGAAAGTGGTTATAAATCCTCAGTTTGGGTGAGGAACATTATTTTGATTCTTCCTGGGTGTGTCCTAATATCTTTGTTAAAGTAATCAACATTTACAAGATAAAGGGGGATTAAAACTGGTTTATATATAGGGGTAGTATTGATTGGGGAAAGATGATTACCTGAAGCTTATCACTATATGAATATTAAGAAATAGAAAAGCAAAAGAAAACACACATACACATATAATATATATCAAAAAAGTTCATGTTAAAAGGGTATTATAGAATTTGATGTATTGAACCTCTCATTGTTACAGTAAATAGGTTAAAAATTTTAAAGAGAACAAGAATAGTGAGAACAGGGGGGACAAGATGGCAGGGGAGTAGGAGGAGGCGCCTTTCCAGCGGGCACCCCAAAGTGAGCTGATTACCTACCAAATAACTCCAATCACCAATCACCCATGAAATCAGCCTGAGATCAGAATTATACACATCTGGATCTCTACAGCGGCAGAACACGCCAGTGGGCAGGTAAAGCGGTGTGGGAACAGCGAACTGATATCGGAAGATAAACAAAAGGGGGAGGGAGCCACCAGAGGTGACCGGTTGGAAAGTAATACTCCAATATGAGCGAGAGTGCCCTGCGTCTGGGTACCAGCATTAACTTGGAGACTGGTTGAAAGCACTCCAAAAGAGCAAAGGATTGCAGAGGAAATTGTGGGAATAGGGGCGACTAGGGACAGGAGCTTAAGTCCCTGGCCCCAAGACAGCCTCCCCAGCACTGAGGCAGAGAGAGTGCAGCGCAGAAACCACCTCTTGGTCCTTAAGCCATCAGCGCGCCTGAGAATGTGTGGGTTCTAGCTCCTGTGAGGAGATGGGAGCCACGCCAGTCGGCAGAACACGCGAGCCCTACCACATAGCTTGAGCTATGCACGCTCGTCCCTCATGCTCCCCTGAGTTACAAAGGCCTGGCCGGTGCTCCTTGACCAGCGCCATTGTTTCAAAGCCTAAACCGCGTGCCCAAACTCTCCCCTGACAGAGGTGCGCAAAAGCCCAGCCTGGTGCTTAGGGACTTGCGCCCTGTTCTCAGTGCCTGAGACTTGTGTGCGACCCATAGCCGCCTCTGAAAGAGGTGTGCACAAGCCGGGCACTCCCAGCCAGGGCCAGTGGCAAAATCTCAATGTGCGATTGCTGCTTGGAACCTCTCTGGTGGTCAGGAGCTCCCAGACAGCTGCCACTGCCTTGGCTTTGGGTACAAGCAAAAGTTCCTGAGTCCCCAGTGTCTGCAACTTGGGACCTATCAGCCAGTGGCCAAGGGGGAACTTATTTAGGCTCTACATCCACACTGAGGCTTCTCTCTGAGAGGGAGATCAGGGAGATCAAAAACTATCAAAGGCGGTCAAGGCAAGAGAAAAAAAAAAGTGAACAAGCATAAAAACCGCCAGAGAACAAAAGCCTGAAAAAAACCAGTTTCCTCAGAGCCCACCGCCTTGAGGGGGGCGGGAGGACTTAACTCAGGAAACATCATTGACTGACAACCCACGTGGCTGGCCCCTCCCCCAGAAAACAAACCAAGAAAGAAAAAAAAAAGAGAGAGAAAAATAAAAAGGACTACAAGAGAACAACCACTATTTCATAGGAAAACTTGTATTGTTCACTCGTTCCCACTATTCTGGTTCATTTTTTTTTTACACATTTAGGTAATTATTTTAACCTATTTACCATCACAGCGAGCTGTACAGTACATCAAATTCCATAATACCTTTTTCACCTGAACTTTTTGATACATATACCTCTGTTTTTCTTTTGCATTTTTATTTTTTGAATTCCTTTTTTTAAATTTTAGTTTAGTATAGTCTAGTTTATTCCTTTTTATTTTTATTCTCTAATATTCATATATAGTTAAACTTCAAAGTAATCACCTTTCCCCAATCAATACTACCCCTATAGGTAAAACAATTTTTAATCCCCTTTATCTTAGGAAAGTTGAGTCCTTTAACAAAGATATCAAGATACATCCAGGAAGAATCAAAACAACCTTCCTCACACATACTGAGAATTTATAAGAACTCTCCCACCTTCTTCCAACAGTGTTTCTGTATTTTTTGTGTTTGTCCTGATAGCATATAAATTTTACACTTTGGGTTCTTTTTGACGAGGTTCTGTCTTTATTTGCATATATATATATTTATTTATTTGCATATATATATATATATTTCTCTTGTCATATACATGTATCAGTCTTTTATCTCTTTTTGTTTCTCTACTTCATAAATCCTACCTTGGAGCCCATCTGGGCTGAAACTTCTTTTTCATCTTCCCTTTCATTCCTTTCTCTCTCTCTCTCTCTTTTTTTCTCTTCTTTTCTTTTATTCTTCCTTTTTTTTTTCTTTTATCTCTCGTTTGGATGAAGAATCCTGATTGCTCAGAAGTGTTCTAGGGTGCACATTGACTGCACCACAGTTCATACATCCAGCTACATCTGTTCAGTCATCTCCCACCAAAATGACTAGGAGGAGGAATGCCCACCAGAATTAAAATACAGAGGATGGACCTTCTGCAACAGAGCTAACAGCAATCAACAGACAATATGTTGGAAAGAGAATTCAGGCTAACAATTATCCAGGCAATAGCTAGGTTAGAGAAAGCCATGGATGACCAAATGAAATTGATTTGGCCGAACTGAAAGAGACCAGGCAGGTTGTTCACAATGTTAGGGCATAGCTTAAAGGTACCAGGGAGGTGGTTCTCAATGCTCTCAATGATTTTCAATCTAATCTAAACTACCTCAAAGCTAGGGTAACTGAGACAGAAGATAGAATTAGTGATCTGGAAGACAAACAATAGAGAGGATCAGGTGGGGGCCTGGAACAAATGGCTTAGAAACAAGGAAAACAGAATCGGAAATAAATTATGCCATGAAGAGTTCCAATGTCAGAATTATTGGAATCCCTGAAGGGGAGGAGAAAGAAAGAAGTCTAGAAGATACAGTGGAACAAGTCCTTCAAGAAAATTTTCCCAATCTCACGAATGGAACCAGCGTTCATGTACTAGAGGCTGAATGGGCTCCACCCAAGATTATACATTCCAAAGAAAACATCAGGACACCTGATAGTCAAATAGAGGAAATATAATTGTAGGTATAATCTCTTAAAAGCCCCCAGGGCAAAGAGGCTCCTTACTTACAGAGGGAAGCCCATCGGAATAACGTCAGAACTGTCCACAGAGACCTGGCAAGCCAGAAGAGGCTGGCAAGCTATATTCAGGGCACTAAATGAGAAGAACATGCAGCCCAGAATACTTTATCCAGCAAGACTGACATTCAAAATGGATGGAGAGATAGAGTTTTCAAGACCGGCAAGGCTTAAAAGACTATGCAACCACCAAGCTGACACTGCAGGAAATATTAAGGGGGGTTCTATAAAAGAGGAAAAATCCTAAGAATAGCATTAAACAGAAATATAGAGACAGTCTACAGAAAGAGAGACTTCAAAGGTAACTCAATGTCAGTAAAAATGTATCTATCAATAATCATTCTCAATGTGAATGGCCTAAATGCACCCATAAAATGGCACAGGGTTGCAGATTGGATAAAATGACAGGACCCATCCATATGTTGTCTACAAGAGACCCATTTTGAACCTAAAGATACACCCAGACTGAAAGTGAAGGGATGGAGTAACATCTGTTATGCCAATTGGCCTCAAAAGAAGGCTGGGGTAGCAATTCTCATGTCAGATAAATTAGACGTCAAACTAAAGACTGTAGTCAGAGATACAGAAGGACACTACATAACCTTTAAAAACACTATCCACCAAGATGATCTAACAATTGTAAATATCTATGCTCCCTATATGGGAGCAGCCAATTACTTATGTAAGCTGACAATCAAGATAAAGAGTCATATTGATATGAATACACTAATCGTAGGAGATCTTAACATGCCTCTCTCAGAAATAGATCACCAAAGCAGAAAATCATTAAAGAAACAAGAGCATTGAATGACACAATGGACCAGATTGACCTCATAGCTATATACCGAACATTCCACCCTAAAACAACAGAATACTCATTCTTCTCAAGTGCACAGGGAACCTTCTCAAAACTAGACCACATATTGGGTCACAAATAAGGACTCAACCAATACCAAAAGACTGAGATTATTCCCTGCATATTCTCAGATCACAATGCTTTGAAACTGGAGCTCAATCACAAGGAAAAGTTCAGAAGGAACTCAAATACCTGGAATCTAAAGACTACCTTGCTTAAGAATTCTTGGATCAACCATGAGATCAAAGAAGAACTGAAACAATTAGTGGAAACCAATGAGAATGAAGACATTTCAGTCTAAAACCTATGGGATAAAGCAAAGGCGGTCCTAAGAGGAAAATACATAGCCATCCAAGCCTCCATCAAAAAAATTGAAAAATCCAGAACACACCAGCTGTCTCTACACCTTAAAGAACTGGAGAATCAACAACAAATCAAACCAACTCCACACATAAGAAGGGAAATCATCACGATTAGAGCTGAGAACAATGAGGTAGAAACCAGAGATACAGTAGAACGTATCAATGAAACTAGAAGATGTTTTTTTTTTTGAAAGAATCAATAAGATCAATAAACCATTGGCCACACTAATCCAAAAGAAAAGAGAGAAAGCCCAAATTCATAAAATTAAGAATGAAAAGGGAGAGATCACAACGAACACCAAGGAAGTAGAAACAATCATCAGAAGTTATCAACAGTTATATGCCAATTAGCTTAGCAACCTAGATGAAATGGATACATTCCTGCAAAACTATAAACTAACATAATTGAACCAGGAAGAGATCGAGAACCTGAATAGACCAATATCTAATAACGAGATGGAATCAGTGATCAAAAACCTCTCAAAAAACAAGAGCCCATTACCTGACAGATTCCCTGGTGAATTCTACCAAACTTTCAAAAAGAAATAACACGTATTCTCCTGAAGCTGTTTCAAAAAATTGAAGCAGAAGGAAAACTTCCAGACGATTTCTATGAAGCCATCATTACCCTGATCCCCAACTAGGCAAAGACCCTACCAAAAAGGAGAATTTTAGACCAATATCACTGAGGAATATGGATGCTAAGATTCTCAACAAGATCCTATCCAACAGGATCCAAAAGCACATTAAAAAGATTATCCACCATGATCAGGTAGGATTCATCCTTGGGCTACAAGGATGGTTCAACATTCAAAAACAATCAATGTGATACAACAAATTAATATGAGAAGAGAGAAGAACCACATGGTCCTCTCAATTGATGCAGAAAAAGCATTTGACAAAATCCAGCATCCGTTCCTTTTTAAATGCTTCAAAGTATAGGGAGAGAGGGAACATTCCTGAACCTCATGAAATCTATCTATGAAAGACCCACAGCAAATATCATCTTCAATGGGAAGAAGTTTGCAGCCTTCCCGTTGAGATCAGGAACAAGACAAGGATGCCCACTTTTACCACTCTTGTTCAACATAGATTAAAAGTCCTAGCAAAGCAATCAGACAACAAAGAGAAATAAAAGGTATCCAATTGGCAATTAAGAAGTCAAACTCTCTCTCTTCATAGATGACATGATTCTTTATATGGAAAACCATAATACTCCACCCCCAAACTACTAAAATCATACAGTAATTCAGGAACGTGGCAGGATACAAAGTCAATGTGCAGAAATCAGTGGCTTCCTTATACACTAACAATGAAAATACAGAAAGGGAAATTAGAGAATTGATTCCATTTACTATAGCACCAAGAACCATAAGATACCTGGGAATAAACCTAACCAAAGAGGTAAAGGATCTGTACTCAAGGAAATACAGAACACTCATGAAAGAAACTGAAGAAGACACAAAAAGATGGAAAACCATTCCATGCCCTGGATCGGAAGAATAAACATTGTTAAAATGTCTATACTGCCTAGAGCAATATATACTTTTAATGCCATTCTGATCAAAATTCTGCTGGTATTCTTCAAAGAGCTGGAGCAAATAATCCTAAAATTTGTATGGAATCAGAAGAGACACCGAATCGCTAAGCAAATGTTGAAAAACAAAAATAAAGCTAGGGGCATCACGTTGCATGATTTCAAGCTTTATTACAAAGCTCTGAGCACCAAGACAGCATGGTACTGGCTTAAAAACAGACACATAGACAAGTGGAACAGAGTAGAGAGCCCAGATGTGGACTCTTAACTCTATGGTCAATTAATCTTCGACAAAATAGGAAAAAAATATACAGTGGAAAAAAGACAGTCTCTTCAATAAATGGTGCTGGAAAAACTGGACAGCTATATGTAGAAGAATGAAACTCGACCATTTTCTTACACCGTACACAAAGATAAACTCAAAATGGATAAAAGGCCTCAACGTGTACAGGAATCTTTCAGAATCCTAGAGGAGAACATAGGCAGTAGTCTCTTCGATATCAGCCACAGAAACTTTTTTCAAGATATGTCTTTCCTTCAAAGGAAACAAAAGCAAAAATAAACTTTTGGGACTTCATCAAAATCAAAAGCTTCTGCACAGGAAAGGAAACAGTAAAAAAAAAAAAAAAACAAGACAAAACAAAACAAAACAAAACAAAACAAAAAAACAACGAGGCAACCCATGGAATGGGAGAAGATATTGCAAATGACAGTACAGTCAAAATGTTGATATCCAGGATCTATAAAGAACTCCTCAAACTCAACACACACGAAACAGGGAAACATATCAAAAAATGGGAAGATGATATGAACAGACACTTCTCCGATCAAGACATACAAATGGCTATCACACATGAAAAAATGTTCATCATCACTAGCCCTCAGGGAGATTCAAATTAAAACCCCATGGAGATATCACCTAACTCCAGTTAGAATGGCCAAAATTAACAAGAAAGGAAACAACAGGTGTTGGAGAGGATGTGGAGAAAGGGGAACCCTCTTCCACTGTTGTCTTCTTCAACCCTCTTCCACTGCAAGTTGGTGCAGCCTCTTTGGAGAACAGTGTGGAGATTCCTCAAGAAGTTAAAAATAGAACTTCGCTATGACCCTGCCATTGCACTACTGGGTATACCCCCAAGGATACAGATGTCGTGAAAAGAAGGGCTATCTGTATCCCAATGTTTATAGCAGCAATGGCCATGGTCGCCTAACTATGGAAAGAACCAAGATGCCCTTCAGCATATGAATGGATAAGGAAGATGTGATCCATATATACTATGGAGTATTATGCCTCCATCAGAAAGGGTGAATACCCAACTTTTGTAGCAACATGGACGGGACTGGAAGAGATTGTGCTGAGTGAAATAAGTCAAGCAGAGAGAGTCAATTATCATATGGTTTCACTTATTGGTGGAGCATAACAAATAGCATGGAGGACAATGGGTGTTAGAGAGGAAAAGGGAGTTGGGGTAAATTAGAGGGGAGGTGAATCACGAGAGACTATGGACTCTGAAAAACAATCTTAGGGGTTTGAAGTGGCGGGGGTGTGGAAGGTTCGGGTACCAGGTTGTGGGTATTATAGAGGGCACTGATTGCATGGAGCACTGGGTGTGGTAAAAAAAAACAATGAATACTTTTTTTCTGAAAATAAATAAATTGAAAAAATTAAAAAAAAGAATAGTGAGAACAAATTAAAAATAAATGTTGTGTCTGTGAAATATATAGGTTTTAGGGTAATAATGAGAGATTCATATCTTCTTTTCCCCTGATATTGGTGTTTTACTGTTTTATGAGGACACTTTGGTGCTTGTCCTCTGTTTTTTTTTTTTTTTTTTTTTTTTTTTTTTTTTACTTTCTGTGGGAGGGCCTGCTGTGTTTGTTTTTAGGGCAGTATTGCTGGGTTGAGTCTTCCTGCCTCCTATCAAAGAAGAAACATGTTTTTCAAGCTTTTGTTCTTTGGAAGTTTTGTTTACATTTTTGTTTTTATTTTTCCTCCCTAGGCAGATTTTGGTGGTTCTTTGGAGGTTTAGAGTAAAGCAAACTGCACTCAGAACTCCATCTCAGAGAGAAGCATCAGTCTCTTTCCCTCTGGGTGGTCCAGAGCAAACAGACTCCCCTCTGCCACCTCCCACTGGTAGAGCATTTCCTCAGCCACTATCTCAGGTAGCTGGACCTCCCACTTGTCTCTGTTCCCTGGTGCTACTAAAACCATGAGGAATACTGGTCCAGAGAACCCACTTCCAGTGGCCGTCTTTGCCCAGGCTGTCTGGGCAGGTGCAGACCACCTGACAGATCCCAACCAGAGAAAGTGTGTGATTTTAAGCTGCCAAGGTTGGCCTTTCCAGTCCTACAGAGCAAAAGCTAGTACCCACATAGACCTCTCTCAGGGGAGGGTTGCAGTGCCCCTCAGGCAAGGTCATGCAGAGCTTGTAGAGAGTGCAAAAGGCTGTGGTACTAAAGAGGGCTTACTGGCTTCCACACAGAGGCTCTCATGCACCCTGCCACCCAGAGGCTTTCATGTGCCCCAGCAGCTCAGAAACCATGGCCTGGAGGCTTCACTGCACTCTGTCTGGCATGGATGGTCACTGGCGGTAGATGTCCTGAGTCCATGGTTTTAAGCCCATGTCCATGACCTCTGGACCCTTAAGATCTTTTGATCTCTTTGAGTGTGTTTAATCAGACTCCAAGTTAATGCTTGTCCCCAATCACAGAGCACTCTCCTGTTGCGGTATTACTTTCCAATTTGTTGCTTCTTGTGGCTCTTTCCTTTTTCTGTTTATCTTCTGATATCGGTCCAATCATTCTCACTTAACTCTACCTTTCTACTAGACTCTACTTCCCCTGTAGAGATCCAGAAGTATATAATCCTACATCTCAGGCAGATTTCATGAGTGTTCAGAGTGTTCTGGTAGATTGTTAGCTCACTTTATGTGACTAGTTGAAAGAGGGTCTTCTACTTCTCTGCCATCTTGCTCCCCTCAGAAGACATATTTTAAATGTCAGTGATTAGTCTCACAAGGAAAGTTTCTATTGGCATATTTAGGTCTTAACTTAAAGTAGATATTTGTTGATTGTGCTGCCACCTGTAATCTTCTCCAATTGTGTTGTCTGGTTGAGATGTACTCTTCCCCTCATACATATAAATGATAAAGCATTATGTGTATTAGATTTAATGTGAAATTATTCAGCTACTTATCATGAGTCCCTAATAACCTCCCAAGGTTTCCAAAAGGACTTGGAAGATTAAATGAAGACAATGAGAAACTAAATACAATTGAAAGTATACTTGATAAAAGTACTCGAGAATGGGTCTTTTTGGTCAGTATTTTTTTAAAGATTTTATTTATGCATTTGACAGACAGAGATCACAATTATTAGGCAGAGAGGTGAGTGGAGGGAGAAGGAGGCTCCCTGCTGAGCAGAAATCCAATGTGGGGATCAATCCCAGGACCCTTGAATCGTGACCTGAGCCAAATGCAGAGGCTTTAACCGACTGAGCCACCCAGGTTCCCATGGTCAGTCATTTTTAATACAGTATATCATTTAACTATGAATTTTCATTTCATAGTGTGTGAATTCAGAAGATCATATCAAAGTAGAAGTTAAAGTCTGTTAATTTTGATTCCTCCTTATTAATACAAATGATATATGAAACCACTATAATGTAAATAAAATAAATATAAAAATGAATATATGACTACACATATCTAACCATGAAATGAATTATTTAATTTTGTGTGAGCATATAATTCAAATTTTTAGTAGTAGTTGATTACATTTTTGTGACTTTTTAGAAGGAATATTAATTATTATTATCACTGAGCACTTCCTGTAGACACAATAATTGATTTATATGTATTTACTTAATAAATACTCTCAAGATACTTTTAAGTCCTAGCATTGCTATTACGTGCAATATGTAACATTTTGAAGAGAAAATCTAATGGAGAGCCATCTGTTCTATGATATATTAAGCTTAATTCATTATGTTTCATGGAAATCCAGAGAATAACACAGGCTTATCAAAATATTATATCTGACAAATTATGTGTCTCATGTAGGATAAAATAATTGGAATGTTCAATAAATCATATTGAGGTTTTTCTTTTTATTCATGTTTTTAGGTTTTTATTTAGCTTTTGTTAGATACAGCATAATATTAGTTTCAAGCATTCAATTTATTAATTCAACACTTATATACAATACACAGTGCTACTCACAACAAGTGTAGTCCTATATATCCATCACCTATTTAGCTATACCCTTCCCCCACCTCACTCTGTGACACTAACCAAATTATATAAAGAACTTAGTAACTCAACATCTAAAAAATGAGTAATCCAATTAAAAATGGGCAGAAGTGATGAGTACATATCTCTACAAAAAGACATACACATTGCCAATAGATACATGAAAAGATGCTCTACACCATTCATCATGAGGGAAACACAAATCCAAACTACAATGATATTAACTCACACATATAAAAATGACTAAAATCAACAACACAAGAAACAGCAATTGTTGGCATGGATGGGGGGACATTCTTGAATTGTTGGTGGGAATGCAAACTGGTACAGCCATTCTAAATAACATTATGGAGTGCCTAAGAAATTTAAAAATAGAACTACTTTATAATCAATCAACTGCACAATCAAGTATTACCCAAAGATTACAAAAACACTAATTTGAAGGGATAAATATACCCAGCTGTTTATAGCAGCATTATCAACAATAAACAAATTATAGAAAGAGCCCACATGTCCATCAACTGATAAATGGATAAATCATATTGAGTTTAACAAATGAAACAAATGAAAGTAATGATAGATGCCAAATATAATTTAATATGTGAAAAGAAATATCATATAACTAAATAATAAATTTTAGAAGTGTCTCCACTTATGAAATTGTGATTTCAGAAGTGGAAAATTATGTTCCTGTGATGAGAATGTTGGCAACTGAAAATGTCACACTGACCCTAGCAAGACTCTTCTTCTCACCAAAGCCAAGTTGAAAAATCAATGAAAAAAGCAGCCCCACATAGGACAAGATGGGGGGAAGTAAGAGGAGGCACCTTTTCAATCTGTACCCTAAAGTGAGCTGATTGCCTACCAAAGAACTCCGATCACCCATGAAATCAGCCTGAGATCAGAATTATACACGTCTGGATCTCTACAGGGGCAGAAGACACCAGTGGACAGGTAAAGTGGAGTGGGAAAGGCAGACTGATATCGGAATATAAACCAAAGGGGGAGGGGGCCTCCAGAGGTGACAGGTTGGAAAGTAATACCCCTAATGCGAGGGAGAGTGCCGTGCGTCTGGGGACCAGCATTAATTTGGAGACTGGTTGAAAGCACTCCAAAAGAGCAAAGGATTGTGGGGGGGGGGTAAATTGTGGGAATTGGGGCAACTAGGGACAGGGGCTTAAGTCCCCGGTCCCAGGATAGCCTCCCCTGGCGCTGAGCCAGAGAGAGTGCAGTGCAGAAACCAGGTCTTGGTCCCTGAGCTGCCAGTGCACCTGAGATTGCATGGGTTCTGGCTTCTGTGAAAGGATGGGAGCCACGCCGCGGGCAGAACGGGCAGAACGTGCAAGCCCTGCTACAGAGCCTGAGATATGCGCTCCCCTCATCCTCCCCTGAGAGAGGTACAAAGGCCCAGCCAGTGTTCTTTAATATGCGTCATGGTTTCAGAGACTAAGACGTGTGCCCCAAACTCTCCCCTGAGAGAGGTGTGCGAAGGCCCAGCCTGGTGCTTTCGGACCTGCGCCCCATTCTCAGAGCCTGAGACGTGCGGGTGACCCAAAGCCTCCCCTGAAAGAGGTGCGTGCAAGCCAGGTGCTCTTAGACCCAGAAAAACCAGGAACTCCCAGCCCGGGCCAATGGGAAAATCTAAGTGTGCAATCACTGCTTGGAACCTCTCTGGCTGGAGCTCCAAGACAGCTGCCGCATCTGTAGTTTTGGGTACAAGCAGAAGATCCTGCATCCCCAGGGATGGCGACTCGGAACCTGCTCTGCCAGCAGCCAAGGGGAATTTATATGGGCTCTGCAACATCCACAGAAGAACAGAGTGAGGCTTCTCTCTGAGAGGGAGGTCAGGGTGCAGTTTGCTTTCCTCTAAACCTACAAAAACCATCAAAAGCTGTCAAGGCGGAGAGGAAAAGATGGCGGCAAAATAGGAGGAGGTGCCTTTTAAACCTGTACCCTAAAGTGAGCTGATTACCTACCAAAGAACTCCAATTACCCATGAAATCAGCCTGAGATCAGAATTATACACGTCTGGATCTCTACAGCGACAGAAGATGCCAGTGGGCAGGTAAAGCAGAGTGAGAACAGCGAACTGATATTAGAAGATAAACAAAATGGGGAGGGAGCCACCAGAGGCGACCAGGTGGAAAATAATAACCCTAATACAAGCGAGAGTGCCCTTCATCTAGGGACCAGCATTAACATGGAGACTAGTTGAAAGTGATGAGGGAGCATGAGGCTGGCTGAAGACAGAGCAAAAGCTAGTACCTTGCACCCCCTCTCCATCCGCTCCCCCTCAGTAATATGTGTAGCATTCCTCAGGCACCCCTGACTTGATCAATAGCACAAATTTCCAGAGGCAAATAACTCAGTTCCTCAGCCCTAAATAAACTTAAATCTCTTCTAACTCTATATCTCACTAACAAAGACAATTGATAATAGGATTGTGACATCCCACCAAAAATCTCCCAACTATCTTGATGTTAATGGCTGGCCTAAAGAAGACATTGATCAAGCCGCAAAGGGAAGACCTCTGGTACCCCAGCACCTTGTAGGCCCTCTTTAGCATATGAAAGCTCCATTGAAACCTCCCTTCCCCTCACCTTCCCCCAACTGCAGGGTACATAACCTGCCATTCCTCACAACCCAGGGCAGTAGCTATTCCTGCCCACAGGTCCTGTCCCCGTGCTTTAAGAAACCACCATTTTGCACCAAAGATGCTTCAAGAATGCTTTCTTGGTCATCGGCACCAGACCTCAGCCCACTGAACCTCACTTAGGTTCTTGAACTTCATCAAAAGCACTTCAAAAAAGCAAAGGATTGCGGAGGGGAAATTGGGGAAATCATGGAGGCTAGGGACAGTAACTTAAGTCCTCCATCCCAGGACAGCCTTCCCTGGTGCTGATCCAGAAAGAGTTCGGCAAAGAAACCAGGTCTTGGTCCCTAACCGCCAGGGCGCCTGAGAACACATGTGGTCCATCTCCTGTGAGGGGTTGGGGGCCTCGCCAAAACACAGAACATGCAAGCCATACTATACAGCCTGAGAAGTGCATGTCCCTCATTCTCCCCTGAAAGAGGTACACAAAGGCCTGGCCAGTGCTCTTTGACCTGAGCCATTGTTTCAGAGCCTAAGTCGTGCGCACCAAACTCTCCCCTGAAAGAGGTGCACGAAGGCTCAGCCTGGTGCTTTTTGACCTGCGCCCAGTTCTTAGAGCCTGAAATGCGTGCACGACCCACAGCCCCCCCTGAAAGAGGTGCTCACAAGACGGGCGCTCTTAGACCCAGAAAGACCAGGCACTCCAAACTTGGGCCAGCGGGGAAATCTCAGTGTTCGATTGCTGCTTGGAACCTCTCAGGAAGTCTGTAGTTGCCCAGACAGCCGCCACTGCCGTGGTTTTGGGCACAAGCAAAAGATACTGCATCCCCAGGGACTGTTACGTGGAATCTGCTCTGTCAGTGACCAAGGGGGAAATTATTTGGGCTCTGAAGCCAGACTGAGGCTTCTCTGTTAGAGGGAGATCAGGGCACAGTTTGTTTTCCTCTAAAACTACAAAAACCATCAAAAGCTGTCAAGGTGAGAGAGAAAAAAAAATTAACAAACAAAAATCGCCAGGGAACAAAAGCCTGAAGAAAAACAATTTCCTCAGAGTCCACCCCCTTGAGGAGGGTGGGGGACTTAACTCAGGGAACAACATTGACTGAAAACCCACATGTCAATCATGCCAATGGGCCTCAAAAGAAGGCTGGAGTAGTGATTCTCATATCAAATAAATTAGGTTTTAAACTAAATACTATAGTCAGAGATACAGAAGGACACTACATCATTCTTAAAGGGACTATCCACCAAGCCTATCTAGCAATTGTAAATATGGGAGAAGCCAATTACATAAGAAAACTGTTAATCAAGATAAAGAGTCATATTGATATGAATACACTAATCATAGGAGACTTAACACAACTCTCTCTCAGAAATAGATCATCAAAGCAGAAAATCAATAAAGTAACAAGAGCATTGAATGACACATTGGACCATATGGGTCTCATAGATATATACAGAACATTCCACCCTAAAACAACAGAATACTCATTCTTCTCAAGTGCACAGGGAACCTTCTCAAGAGTAGACCACATACTGGGTCACAAATCAGGACTCAACCAATACCAAAAGACAGAGATTATTCCCTGCATATTCTCAGATCACAATGCTTTGAAACTGAAGCTCAGTCACAATAAAAAGTTCCGAAGGAACCCAAAAACCAGAAGATAAAGTCCACCTTGCTTAAGAATGCTTGAATCAAACAGGAGATCAAAGAAGAACTGAAATGATTCATGGAAACCAAGGAGAATGAAGACACTTTGGTCCAAAACCTATGGGATACAGCAAAGGTGGTCCTAAGGGGGAAAATAATAGTCATCCCAGCCTCTCTCAAAAAATTTGAAAAACACAGAACACACCAGCTATCCCTACAACTTAAAGAACTGGAGAATCAACAATAAATCAAACCAACTCCACACATAAGAAGGGAAATGGTCAAGATTAGAGCTGAGATCAATGAGGTAGAAACCAGAGATACAGCAGATCATATCAATGAAACTAGAAACTGTTTTTTTGAAAGAATCGATAAAATTAATAAACCATTGGCCACACTAATCCAAAGAAAAGAGAGAAAGCCCAAATTCATAAAATTAAGAATGAAAAGGGCGAGATCACAACTAACACCAAGGAAGTAGAAATCATCGTCAGAAGTTATTATCAACAGTTATATGCCAATATGCTAAGCAACCTAGATGAAATGGCTGCATTCCTGGAAAACTATAAACCCCCAAAATTGAACCAGGAAGAAATCGACAACCTGAATAGACCAATATCTAGTAACGAGATTGAAGCAGTGATCAAAAACCTCCCAAAAAACAAGAGCCCACAGTGACCTGACAGATTCCTTGGGGAATTCCACCAAACTTTTAAAGAAGAACACCTATTCTCCCGAAGCTGTTTCAAAAAATTGAAGCAGAGGAGGGGGAGACAAGAAGGCGGGGAAGTAGGAGGAGGCACCCTTTCAACCTGTACCCTAAAGTGGGTTGATTACCTTCCAAAGAACTCTGATCACCCATGAAATCAGCCTGAGATAAGAATTATACACGTCTGGATCTCTACCGGAGCAGAAGATGCCAGTGGGCAGGTAAAGTGGAGTGGGAAAGTCAGACTGATATCAGAAGATAAACAAAAGGGGGAGGGAGTCATCAGAGGTGACCCATTGGAAGGTAATATCCCAATAGGAATGTGCCCTTTATCTGGGGACCAACATTAACTCAGGATTCTGGGAGAAAGTACTCAAAAAGAGCAAAGCATCACTGGGACAAAATTGTGGGAATCGGGGTGTCAAGGACAGGGCTTAAGTCCCCAGACCCAGGACAGCCACTCTTGACACAGAGCCAGAGAGAGTGCAGCGAGAAACCAGGTCTTGGTCCCTGAACCACCAGCACTCCTGAGAGCACTTGGGCCTAGCTCCCATGAGGGGCTGGGAGCCTTGCCAGCCAACAGAAGCACAGCCTTTTTGCAGTCCCCATGTGAGTGCCCTGCTGTGCCATCAGAGTCTGAGTCGCGCCCAGTGCCCTTCCCTGAGAGACGTGCCCATAGTCACCAGACCAGTGCTCTTGGACCCAGGAAGACCAGGCACTCCCAGCCCAGGCCAGCGGGAAAATCTCAGTGTGTGATCACTGCTTGGAACATCTCTGGCAGTCTTGAGCTGCCCATATAGGTGCCGCTGCCCTGGTGGTTTTGGGTACAAGCAAAAAATCCTGAGTCCCAAGGGCCTGCGACTGGGAACCTGATCTGCCAGCAGCCAAGGACAGATTTATGTGGGCTATGCAGCCAGACTGAGGCTTCTCTCTGAGAGGGAGGTCAGGGTGCACTTTGCTTTCCTCTAAACTTACAAAAACCATCAAAAGCGGTCAAGGCGAGAGAGAAAAACAAAAGTGAACAAATATAAAAACCTCCAAAGAACAAAGCCTGAAAAAACCAGTTTCCTCAGAGCCCACCCCCTTGAGGGGGATGGGGGGACTTAACTGAGAGAACATCATTGACTGAAAACTCACGTGGCAGGCCCCTCCCCCAGAAAATCAACCAGGAAAGGGGGAAAAAAAAAAGATGAGAAGAGAACAACCACCGCTACTTCATAGAACAATTTTTATTATTAATATGATCCCACTATTCTGGCTCAATTTTTTTATATAGTTATTTTTTAGTTATTATATAGATAATTTTTTAACCTATTTACCATCACAGTGAGATGTCCAGTACATCAAATTCCATAATAACCTTCTAACCTGACTTTTTGATACATACACCTGTGTTTTCCTTTTGCATTTCTATTTTTTAAATTACTTTTTTAAAAAAATTTAGTTTAGCCTAGTTTATTCCTTTTTTAATTTTTATTTTCTAATATTCATATAGAGTTAAACTTCAAGGTAATCCCCTTCCCCCAATCAATGCCACCCCTATAGGTAAACCAATTCCTAATCCCCCCTTATCTTAGGAAAGTTGAGTCCTTTAACAAAGATATCAAGACACATCCAGGAAGAATCACAACAACCTTCCTCACTCACAGAGAATTTACAACCACTCTCCCATCTTTATCTTCCACCAGTATTTCTGTGTTTTTGTGTTTGTCTTGATAGTATATAATCTTATACTTGAGGTTCTTTTTGATGAGGTTCTTCCTTTATTTGCATATATATATGAAAATATATATATATTTTTCTCTTGTCATATACTTTTATCAGTCTTTTTGTTTGTCTGTGTCTGTTTGTATACTTCATAAATCTTACCTTGGGGCTGATTTGGGCTGAACCTTCTCTTTTATCTCACCTTTCTTTCCTATCTCTCTCTCTCTCTTTTTTTCTTTTCCTTTTCTTTTTCCTCTCATTTGGTGGGGAACCCTGATTTCTCAGAAGCATTCCAGGGTGCACCTGGACTGCAACACAGTCGATACACCCAGCTACACTCGTTCAGCCATCTCTCACCAAAATGACTAGGAGGAAGAATGCCCAACAGAAAAAAAATACAGAGGATGGACCTTCTGCAACAGAGCTAATGGCTGTCAACATAGACAATACATAAGAAAGACAATTAATGCTAACAATTATCCAGGCAATAGCTAGGTTGTTGAAAGCCATGGATGACCAAATGGAATTGATTAGGGCCGAACTTAAAGCGACCAGAGATGATGTACACTACGTTAGGGCAGCACTGAAAGCTACTAGGAATGAGGTTCACAATGCTCTCAATGAGTTCCAATCTAATCTAAATGCTCTCAAAGCTAGGGTAACTTTGACAGAAGATAGAATTAGTGATCTGTAGGACAAACAGATAGAAAAAATCAGGAGGAACCCTGGAACAAACAGCTTAGAAACCATGAAAACAGAATCAGTGAAATAAATGATGCCATAAAATATTCAACTTCAGAATTATTGGAATCCCTGAAGGGGAGGCGAAAAAAAGAAATCTAGAAGATATAGTGGAACAAGTTCCTCATGAAAATTTCCCAATCTCACGAATGGAATCAGCGTTCATATATTAGAGGCCGAACAGTCTCCAACCAAGATTATAGACTCCATAAAAACATCAAGGCATCTGATAGTCAATCTGCGGAATCATAATTGTGGATATAATCTCTTGAAACTTGCTAGGACAAAGAGGCTCCTTACTTATAGAGGAAAGCCCATCAGAATAACGTCAGAACTGTCCAAAGAGAACTGGCAAGCCAGAAAGGGCTGGCAAGATATATTCAGGGCACTAAATGAGAAGAACATGCCGCCAATAATACTTTATCCAGCAAGACAGGCATTCAAAATGGATGGAAAGATAAAAATAAAGAGTTTTCAAGACCGGCAAGGCTTAAAAGACTATGCAACCACCAAGCTGACACTGCAGGAAATATTAAGGGGGGTTCCATAAAAGATGAAAAATCCTAAGAATATCATTGAACAGAAATATGGAGACAATCTACAGTAAGAAAGACTTCAAAGGTAACACAATGTCAATAAAAACGTATCTATCAATAATCACTCTCAATGTCAATGACCAAATGTACCCATAAAACAACACAGGGTTGCAGATTGGAAAAAACGACAAACACATCCATTTGTTGTTTAGAAGAGACCCAATTTGAACCTAAATATGCACCCAGACTGAAAGTGAAGGGATGAAGAAGCAACTTTCGTGCCAATGGGCGTCAAAAGAAGGCCAGGCTACGTATTCTCATACGTAGACAAATTAGGTTTTAAACTAAAGACTGTAGTCAGAGACACAGAAGGAGACAATGTAATTCTTTTTTTTTTCAATTTATTTATATTTTAAAAAAAGTATTCATTATTTTTTCACCACACACAGTGCTCCATGCAATCCATGCCCTCTATAATACCCATAACCTGGTACCCCAACCTCCCAACCCCCGCAACTTCAAACCCCTCAGACTGTTTTTTCAGAGTCCATAGTCTCTCGTGATTCACCTCCACTTCCAATTTACCCCAACTCCCTTCTCCTCTCTAACAGCCCTTGTCCTCCATGATATTTGTTATTCTCCACAAATAAGTGAAACCATATGATAATTGACTCTCTCTGCTTGACTTATTTCACTCAGCATAATCTCTTCCAGTCCTGTCATTGTTGCTACAAAAGTTGGGTATTCATCTTTTCTGGTGGAGGCATAATACTCCATAGTACATATGGACCACATCTTCCTTATCCATTCATCCGCTGAAGGGCATCTTGGTTCTTTCCACAGTTTGGCGAACATGGCCATTGCTGCTATAAACAATGGAGTAGAGATGGCCCTTCTTTTCATGACATCTGTATCCTTGGGGTAAATACCCAGGAGTGCAATTGCAGGGTCGTAGGGAAGGTCTATTTTTAATTTCTTGAGGAATCCCCACACTGTTCTCCAAAGAGGCTGCACCAACTTGCATTCCCACCAAAAGTGGAAGAGGGTTCCCCTTTCTCCACATCCTCTCCAACACATGTTGTTTCCTGTTTTGTTAATTTTGGCCATTCTACTGGTGTTAGGTGATATCTCCATGTGGTTTTAATTTGAATCCCCCTGAGGGCTAGTGATGATGAACATTTTTTTCATGTGTCTGATAGCCATTTGTATCTCTTGATTGGAGAAGTGTCTGTTCATATCTTCTGCCCACTTTTAGTTATGGTTGCCTGTTTCGTGTGTGGTGAGTTTGAGGAGTTCATTAGAGATCCTGGATATCTACCTTTTGTCTGTACATTCATTTGCAAATATCTTCTCCCATTCCATGGATTGACTCTTTGTTTTTTTAACTGTTTCCTTTGCTGTGCAGAAACTTTTGATTTTGATGAAGTCCCAAAAGTTTACTTTCGCTTTTCTTTCCTTTGCCTTTGGAGAAATATCTTGAAAAAAGTTGCTGTGGCTGATATCGAAGAGATTACTGCCTATGCTCTCCTCTAGGATTCTGATGGATTCGTGTCCCACGTTGAGGTCTTTTATCCATTTTGAGCTTATCTTTGTGTACGGTGTAAGAGAATTGTCGAGTTTCATTCTTCTACATATAGCTGCCCAGTTTTCCCAGCACCATTTATTGAAGAGACTGTCTTTTTTCCACTGTATATTTTTTCTATTTTGTCAAAGATTAATTGACCATAGAGTTGAGGGTCCATATCTGGGCTCTCTACTCTATTCCACTGGTCTATGTGTCTGTTTTTAAGCCAGTACCATGCTGTCTTGGTGCTCAGAGCTTTGTAATAAAGCTTGAAATCAGTTAACATGATGCCCCTAGCTTTATTTTTGTTTTTCAACATTTGCTTAGCGATTTGGGGTCTCTCCTGATTCCATACAAATTTTATTTGTAAATAAATTTATTTGCTCCAGCTCTTTGAAGAATACCGGCGTAATTTTCATCAGAATGGCATTAAAAGTATATATTGCTCTAGGCAGTATAGACATTTTAACAATGTTTATTCTTCCAATCCAAGAGCATGGAATGGTCTTCCATCAATTTGTGTCTTCTTCAGTTTCTTTCATGAGTGTTCTGTAGTTCCTTGAGTACACATCCTTTACCTATTTAGTTAGGTTTATTCCCAGGTATCTTATGGTTCTTGCTGCTATAGTAAATGGAATCGATTCTCTAAATTTGCTTTCTGTATTTTCATTGTTAGGGTATAAGAAAGCCACTGATTTCTGCACATTGACTTTGTATCCTGCCACAGCCCTTATTTGCTGTGTGGGTTCTAGTAGTTTGGGGGTGGAGTCTTTTGGGTTTTCCATATAACGAATCATGTCATCTGTGAAGAGAGAGAGTTTGACTTCTTCATTACTAATTTGGATACCTTTTATTTCTCTTTGTTGTCTGATTGCAGTTGCTAGGAATTCTAATACTATATTGAACAAGAATGGTGAAAGTGGGCATCTTTGCCTTGTTCCTGATCTCAACGGGAAGGCTGCAAGCTTTTTCCCTTTTAGGATGATATTTGCTGTGGGTCTTTCATAGATAGATTTTATGAGATTCAGGAATGTTCCCTCTATCCCTATCCTTTGAAGCGTTTTAATCAGGAACGAATGCTGGATTTTGTCAAATGCTTCTTCTGCATCAATTGAGAGGACCATGTGGTTCTTCTCTCATCTCATATTAATTTGTTGTATCACATTGATTGATTTGTGAATGTTGAACCATCCTTGTAGCCCTGGGATGAATCCCACCTGATCATGGTGGATAATGTTTTTAATGTGCTTTTGGATCCTGTTGGATAGGATCTTGTTGAAAATCTTAGCATCCATATTCATCAGTGCTATTGGTCTAAAATTCCCCTTTTTGGTAGGGTCTTTGCCTGGTTTGGGGATCAGGGTACTGCTGGCTTCATAGAAAGAGTCTAGAAGTTTTCTTTCTGCTTTAGTTTTTTTGAAATAGCTTCAGGAGCATTGGTGTTATTACTTCTTTGAAGGTTTGGTAGAATTCCCCAGGGAATCTGCCAGGTCCTGGGCTCTTGTTTTTTGGAGTTTTTTGATCACTGCTTCAATCTCGTTATTAGATATCGGTCTATTCAGGTTGTCGATTTCTTCCTGGTTCAATTTTGGTAGTTTATAGTTTTCCCGGAATGCATCCATTTCATCTATGTTGCTAAGCTTATTGGCATATAACTATTGATAATAACTTCTGATGATTGTTTCTACTTCCTTGGTGTTCGTTGTGATCTCTCCCTTTTCATTCTTAATTTTATGAATTTGGGCTTTCTCTCTTTTCTTTTGGATTAGTGTGGCCAATGGTTTATTGATCTTATTGATTCTTTCAAAAAAAAAAACATCTTCTAGTTTCATTGATACGTTCTACTGTATCTCTGGTTTCTACCTCATTGTTCTCAGCTCTAATCGTGATGATTTCCCTTCTTATGTGTGGAGTTGGTTTGATTTGTTGTTGATTCTCCAGTTCTTTAAGGTGTAGGGACAGCTGGTATGTTCTGGATTTTTCAATTTTTTTGATGGAGGCTTGGATGGCTATGTATTTTCCTCTTAGGACCACCTTTGCTGCATCCCATAAGTTTTAGACCGATGTGTCTTCATTCTCATTGGTTTCCACTAATT
The DNA here is from genome assembly GCF_022355385.1 of Mustela nigripes. Lineage (NCBI taxonomy): Eukaryota > Metazoa > Chordata > Mammalia > Carnivora > Mustelidae > Mustela > Mustela nigripes. Next base: position 157,944,481 of record NC_081568.1, read on the forward strand.
GTTTCAGTTCTTCTTTGATTCCCTGGTTGATCCAAGCATTCTTACGCAAGGTACTCTTTAGCTTCCAGGTATATGAGTTCCTTCTGAACTTTTCCTTGTGATTGAGCTCTAGTTTTAAAGCATTGTGATCTGAGAATATGCAGGGAATAATCTCAGTCTTTTGGTATCAGTTGGGTTCTGATTTGTGACCCAGTATGTGGTCTAGTCTTGAGAGGGTTCCCTGTGCACTTGAGAAGAATGAGTATTCTGTTGTTTTAGAGTGGAATGTTCTGTATATATCTATGAGGTCCATCTGGTCCAATGTGTCATTCAATGTTCTTGTTTCTTTATTGATTTTCTGTTTCAATGATCTATTTCTGAGAGAGGCATGTTAAGATCTCCTACGATTAGTGTATTCATATCAATAT
>NC_081568.1:157944987-157970449 GCF_022355385.1 Mustela nigripes
TAAGCATTGTGATCTGAGAATATGCAGGGAATAATCTCAGTCTTTTGGTATCAGTTGGGTTCTGATTTGTGACCCAGTATGTGGTCTAGTCTTGAGAGGGTTCCCTGTGCACTTGAGAAGAATGAGTATTCTGTTGTTTTAGAGTGGAATGTTCTGTATATATCTATGAGGTCCATCTGGTCCAATGTGTCATTCAATGTTCTTGTTTCTTTATTGATTTTCTGTTTCAATGATCTATTTCTGAGAGAGGCATGTTAAGATCTCCTACGATTAGTGTATTCATATCAATATGACTCTTTATCTTGATTAACAGTTTTATTTAGTAATTGGCTGCTCCCATTTTGGAAGCATAGATGTTTACAATTGTTAGATCATCTTGGATAGTCCCTTTAAGGATTATGTAGTGTCCTTCTGTATCTCTGACTACAGTCTTTAGTTTGAAGTCTAAATTATCTGATATTAGAATCCCTACCCCAGCCTTCTTTTGAGGTTCATTGGCATGAAAGATGCTTCTCCATATCTTTAATTTCAGTCTGCATGTATCTTTAGGTTCAAAATGGTTCTCTTGTAGACAACATATGGATGGGTCCTGGACGACGTACTTCTTAAAGGGACTATCCACAAGATGATCTCACTATTGTAAATATCTATGCCTCTAATATGGGAACAGCCAATTACATAAGAAAACTATTAATCAAGATAAGGTGTCATATTGATATGAATACATTAAGAGTAGTAGATAAGGAGTCATATTGATATGAATACATTAAGAGTAGGAGATCTTAACACACCTCTCTCAGAAATAGACAGATCATTGAAGCTGAAAATCATTAAAGAAACAAGAGCATGGAATGAAACATTAGACCAGATGGACCTCATAGATATATACAGAACATTACACCCTAAAACAACAAAATACTCATTCTTATCAAGTGCACATGGAACCTTCTCCAGAATGGACCACATACTGAGTCACAAAGCAAGACTCAACCGAAACTAAAAGACTGAGATTATTCACTGCATATTCTCAGATCACAATGATTTGAAACTGGAGCTCAATAATAATTAAAAGTTCCAAAGGAACTGAAACACCTGGAAAATAAAGACCACCTTGCTTAAGAATGCTTGGATCAAAAATGAGATCAAAAAAGACTGAAACAATTCATGGAAACCAATGAGAATGAAGACACTTTGGTCCAAAACCTATGGGAAAGAGCAAAGGCCTCCCTAAGGGTGAAATACATAACGTTCCAAGTCTCCCTCAAAAAAAAAAAAAAAAAAAGAAAAATCCAGAGCACACCAGCTGTCTCTACACCCTAAGATACGGGAGAATCAACAACAATCAAACCAAATACACACATAAGAAGGGATATAATCAAGATTAGAGCTAAGATCGATGAGGTAGACACGAGAGATACAGTAGAATGTATCGATGAAACTAGAAGCTGGTTTTTTTGAAAGAAAGAAATAAATAAGATTGATAAAACATTGGTCACACTAATCCAAAAGAAAAGAGAGAAAGCCCAAATTCATAAAATTATGAATGAAAACAGAGAGATCACAATGAACACCAAGGAAGTAGAAAAAATCATTAGAAGTTATTATCAACAGTTATATGCCAATAAGCTAAGCAACCTAGATGAAATGGATGCATTCCTTGAAAACTATAAATTTCCAAAATTGAACCAGTATAAATTTAAAACCTGAATAGACCAACATCTAGTAACGAGATTGAAGCAGTGATCAAAAACCTCTCAAAAAACAAGAGCCCAGGACCTGATGGATTCCTTGGGGAATTCTACCAAACTTTCAAAGAAGAAATAACACCTATTCTCCTGAAGCGGTTTCAAGAAATTTAAGCAGAAATAAAATTTCCAGACACATTCTATGAAGCCAGCATTACCCTGATCCCCAAACCAGGCAAAGACCCTGCCAAGAAGGAGAATTTCAGACCAATATCACTGATGAATATGGATGCTAAGATTCTCAACCATATCCTAGCCAACAGGATCCAACAGCACATTAGAAAGATTATCCATCATGACCAGATGGGATTCATCCCAGGGCTACAGGGATGGTGCAACATTCGCAAATCAATCAAAGTGATAGAACAAATTAATATGAGAAGATTGAAGAACCACATGGTCCTCTAAATTGATGCAAAAAAGGCATTTGACAAAATCCAGCATCCGTTCCTGATTAAAACGCTTCAAAGTTCAGGGTTAGAGGGAACATGCCTCAACCTCATCAAATCTATCTACGAAAGGCACGCAGCAAATATAATCCTCATTAGAGAGAACTTGTACCCTTCCTGTTGATATCAGGAACACGACAAAGATGCCCACACTCACCACTCTTGTCCAACGTAGTATTAGAAGTCCTAGTGACAGCAATCAGACAACAAAGAGAAGTAAAAGGTATCCAAATTGGCAATGAAGAAGTCAATCTCTCTCTCTTCGCAGATGACATGATTCTTCATATGGAAAACCCAAGATACTCCACCCCCATACTAATACAACACATACAACAATTCAGCATCATGGCAGGATACAGTCAATGTACAGAAATCGGTGGCATTCTTATACACTAACAATGAAAATACAGAAAGGAAAATTAGAGAATTGATTCCATTTACTATAGCACCAAGAACCATAACATGGGAATAAACCTAACCAAAGAGGTAAAGGATATGTACTCGAGGAACTACAGAACACTCATGAAAGAAATTGAAGACGACACAAATAGTTGGAAGACCATTACATGCTATTGAATCAGAAGAATAAACATTCTTAACATGTCTATACTGCCTAGAGCAATCTATCCTTTTAATGCCATTCTGATAAAAAATCCACCAGAATTTTTCAGAGCTAGAGCAAATAATCCAAAAATTTGTATGGAATCAGAAGAAACCCAGAATCTCTAAGAAAATGTTGAAAAACAAAAAATAAAACTGGCGACATCACGTTACCTGATTTCAAGCTTTACTACAAAGCTTTGATCACCAAGACAGCATGGTACTGGCATAAAAAAAGACATATAGACCAGTGGAACAGAGTAGAGAGCCCAGATATTGACCCTCAACTCTATGGTCAATTAATCTTTGACAAAACAGGAAAAGTATATAGTGGAAGTAAGACAGTCTCTTCAATAAATGGCACTTGGAAAACTGGACAGTTATATGTAGAAGAATGAAACTCAACCATTATCTTACACTCTACACAAAGATAAACTCAAAATTGATTGAAGACCTCAACATGAGACAGGAATCCATCAGAATCCTAGAGGAGAACCTAGGCAGTAACCTCTTCGATATCAGCCACAGCAACTTCTTTCAAGATATGTCTCCAAAGGCAGAGGAAACAAAAGTGAAAATGAACTTTTGGGACTTCATCAAAATCAAAAGCTTCTGTACAGCAAAGAAACAGTTAACAAAACAAAGAGGCAACCCATGGAATGGAAGAATATATTTGCAAATGACAGTACAGACAAAAGGTTGATATCCAGGATCTATAAAGACCTCAACACACAAAACAGACAATCATTTCAAAAATGGGCAGAAGATATGAACAGACAATTCTCCAATGAAGACATACAAATGGCTATCAGAGACATGAAAAAATGTTCATCATCACTAGCCATCAGGGAGATTCAAATTAAAAGCACATTGAGATACCACCTTACAGCTGTTAGAATGGCCAAAATTCACAAGACACAGAAACGTGTGTTGGAGAGGATGTGGAGAAAAGGTAACCCTCTTACACTGTTGGTGGGAATGCAAGTTGTTGCAGCCAATTTGGAGAACAGTGTGGAGATTCCTTCAGAAATTAAAATGGAGCTTCCCTATGACCTTGCCATTGCACTATTGTGTATTTACCCCAAAGATACAGATGTAGTGAAAAGAAGGGCCATCTGTACCCCAATGTTTATAGCAGCAATAGCCACTGTCACCAAAGTGTGGAAAGAACCAAGATGCCCTTCAACGGACGAATGGATAAGGAAGACGTGGTATATATACACTATGGAGTATTATGCCTCCATCAGAAAGGATGAATACCCAACTTTTGTAGCAACATGGACAGGACTGGAAGAGATTATGCTGAGTGAAATAAGTCAAGCGGAGTCAATTATCATATGGTTGCACTTATTTGTGGAGCATAATAAAGAGCATGGAGGACAAGGGGAGATGAAGAGGAGAAGGGAGTTGAGCAAAATTGGAAGGGGAGGTGAACCATGAGAGACTATGGACTTTGAAAAACAATCTAAGTGATTTTAATGGGTTGGGGTGGGAGGTTGGGGGAACCAGGTTGTGGGTATTGCAGAGGGCACAGATTGCATGGAGCACTGGGTGTGGTGCAAAAATAATGAACACTGTTACGGTGAAAAGCATATCTGTGGAGAGAGAGAGAGTTTGACTTCTTTGACAATTTTCATACCTTTTATTTATTTTTGTTGTCTGATTGTTGATGCTAGTGTTTCTACTACTATGTTGAACAAAAGTGTTAAGAGTGGGAATTCTTGCCATGCTCCTGATCTCAATGGGAATGCTTACAGATTTTCCCCATTGAGAATGATATTCGCTCTGTTTTTTTTTTAATAGATAGATTTCAAGAATGGATGGGGAAAAATTAGGAGATTTTCCCCTAAGGACAGATATATAACAGGAATGTCCACGCTCATCACTGTTGTTTGACATTGTACTAGAAATCTCAGCCTCAGCAACTGGACAAAAAAATACAGCAGGACAAAGGAAATGAAAATGATTAGGGCAGGGGCTCCTGGATGGCTCGGTGAGCTAAAGCTTCTGCCTTCAGTTTAGGTCATGATCCCAGGGTCCTGGGATTGAACCCCACATCGGGCTCTCTGCTCACCAGGGTTATGGCTCCCCACCCCCCGCCTGCCTCTCTGCCTACTTGTGATCTCTGTCTGTCAAGTAAATAAATAAAATCTTAAAAAAAGATTAGGGCAGAAATCAATCTATGCCTATTTCTATGCCTATAGATAGAAATCTATCTCTATACTTTAAAGAGCTTTAATCAGGAATGGATGTTGTATTTTGTCAAATACAGCACCAATTGAGAGGATTGTGTGGTACTTCTCTCTTCTTTTATTGATTTGTTTTATCACATTGATTGACTTAAAATATTGAATCATCCTTGCATATAGAAACCGAAAAGACTCCACACCCATACTACTAGAACACGTAGAGCATTTCAGTAATGTGGCTGGATATAAAAATCAATGTGCAAAATATCAGTTGCTTTATTTACACTAACAATGAAAATATAGAAAGGTAAACTCTTGGAATAAACCTAACCAAAGCGGTAAAAGATCTGTACTGGAGGAACTACAGAACACTCGTGAAATAAATTGAAGACAAAAAAGATGGAAAAACATTCCATGCTCATGGACTGGAAGAATAAGCATTGTTAAAATGTCTATATTGACCAGAACAATCTACACTTTCAATTCTATCTTGATCAAAAATCCACCAGCATTTTTCAAAGTGCTGAAACAAACAATCCTAAAATTTGTGTGGAACTCAAAAACACCCCGAATTGCTAAGGAAATGTTGAAAAAGAAAAAAAGTGGGGGCATCATGTTGCCTGATTTCAAGCTTTACTCTAAAGCTCTCATCACCAAGACAGCATGATACTGGCACAAAAACAGACACATAGACCATTGGAACAGAGTAGAGAGCCCAGATATGGACCCTCAACTCTATGGGCAAATAATCTTCGACAAGACAAGAAAAGATATTCAGTGGAGAAAAGATAATCTCTTCAATAAATGGTCCTGGGAAAATTAGATAACTATGTATTGAAGAATGAAACTTGACCATTCTCTTACACCATTCACAAAGATAAACTTGAAATGGATAAAAGACCTCAACATGAAGCAGGAATCTATCAAAATTCCAAAGGAGAACATAGGCAGTAACCTCTTCAACACTGGCCACAACAACTTCTTTCAAGACATTTCTCGAAAGGCAAAGGAAATAAAAGCGAAAATGAACTTTTGGGACTTCCTCAAAATCAAAAGCTTCTGCACAGCAATGAAAACAGTCAAGAAAACAAAGAGGCAACCCACGGAATGGGGGAAGATATTTGCAAATGACAACACAGGGGAAGCACTGATATCCAAGATCTATAAAGAACTCCTCAAACTCAAGACTTACAAAACAGATAATCACCGATAAACCAATCAAAACAGATAAACACAGATAAAGCAATCAAAAAATTGGCAGACTATGTGAACGGACCCTTCACCAAAGAAGTCATTCAAATGACTAACAGACACATGGAAAAATGTTCATCATCATTAACTGTCAGGGAGATTCAAATCAAAACCACATTGAGATACCACCTTACACTGGTTAGAATAGCTAAAGCCAACTAGACAGTAAACAATAAGTATTGGAGAAGATGTGCAGAAAGGGGAATCCTCTTCCACTCTTGGTGGGAATGCAAGCTAGTGCAACCACTTTGGAAAACAGTGTGGAGATTCCTTAAGAAGTTAAAAATAGAGCTACCCTGACACTGCAATTGCACTACTGGGTAGTTACACAAAGATACAGATATAGTTAAAAGAAGGGCCATCTGTACCCCAATGTTCATAACAACAATGGCTAAAATTGCCAAACTGTGGAAAGAGCTAAGATGTCCTTCAACAGAAGAATGGATAAATAAGATATGGTTCATATATACAATGGAAGTTACACCTCCATCAGAAAGGATGGATACCCAACTTTTATATCAACATGGACGGGACTGGAGGAGATTATTCTGAGTGAAATAAGTCAAGCAGAGAATGTCAATTATCATATGGTTTCACTTACTTGTGGAGCATATGAAATAACATGAAGGACATTAGGAGAAGGAAAGGAAAAGGGAATTGGGGGAAATCAGAAGGGGAGATGATGCGTGAGAGACTGTGGACTCTGAGAAACAAACTGAGAGTTTTGGAAGGGAGGGGGAGTGAGAGGATGGGTGAATCTGGTGGTGGGTATTGTGGAGGGCACATATTGTATGGAGCACTGGGTGTGCTGCATAAACAATGTACCTTGGAAGAATGAAAAAGTAAAATAAAATAAAATAAAATAAAATAAAATGGGGGTTCCTGGGTGACTCAGTGGGTTAAAGCCTCTGCCTTCAACTCAGGTCATGATCCCAGAGTCCTGGGCTCAAGCCTCGGATTGGGATCTCTGCTCAGCGGGGAGCCTGCTCCCTTCTTTCTCTCTGCCTGCCTCTCTGCCTACTTGTGAGCTCTGTCTGTAAAATAAATAAATAAAAATCTTAAAAAAATTATAAAAACGTGATTTGGTAATCAAAAAAAAAAAAAAGTTGAAAAAAGAAAAAAAAGAACAAGGGGCACCTGGTTGGCTCAGTGGGTTAAGCCGCTGCCTTCGGCTCGGGTCATGATCTCGGGGTCCCGGGATCGAGTCCTGCATAGGGCTCTCTGCTCGGCAGGGAGCCTGCTTCTTCATCTCTCTCTCTCTGCCTGCCTCCTCTCTGCCTACTTGTGATTTCTCTCTGTCAAATAAATAAATAAAATCTTTAAAAAAAAAAAGAATGAATGAGAAGAAATGAAATAAGAGGAATCAGGATGTTCCATCTCAAGTTTTGATGTTGGTGGAGGAAATGATCAATAGAAGTGAAGAAAGATCTGAAAGCAGACCTATGTCAGGATGACTCACTTATTTTTTATAAAGCTGAATAACCCACTTAAAGTGAAAGATAGTCGTTTCAACAAAATGTGGCAGAGTTATTGGACATCCATTGGCATAGAAACCAAACTAAACCCAAAATATCTACATTTACACTTAATCCTTTATACAAATGTGAACTCAAATTATGATAGCATTGTTTAAAAGGAAAACATAAAAGAAAGGTAAAAGTATAAAAGTTTTACAAAGGAAGCACCGGAGATGACTTTCAGGACCTAGGCGCTGTGGTTCCTAAACCATAGCACTAAAAGCACCTTACATTAATGAAAACTCTTCATAAACAGGACTTTACCGAAATTGGAAACTTTTCTTCCACTAAGAAATTTGCTTATATTAGGAGCATGAAAAGACAAGCTCTAGACTAGAACATATTTGAAAACCGCATTATCTGACAAAGATCTTTTACCTAGAATATATAAAGAACTCTCAATACTCAGCAGTAAACAAAACAAACTATCCAAATAGAAAATGGACAAAGATACATGAACAGCTATTACATCAAAGAGAATACTGAGATGGCAAATAAGCAATTGGGGGGGGGGGATTTGAACATCTCTAGCTTGAAGGAAATGCAAATGAAAACCTGACTGAATTATCACTACTACCTGTGTGTAAGAACAGCTGTTTAATATAAAACACAGTAAAAACACCAAATGTTGGAAATAGCCAGCAGCTCTCCTACATTGCTGATGGGAAGGTAAATGGAACAGCCACTCTGGTAGGACAGTTTGATAGCTTCTACAATACTGAAACATAAACCCTACAACCTAGCAAGCTCTTTCCTGGACCATTATCACAAAGAATGAAAACTTAAATTCCCATGAAACACTAGCATGAATGATCACTCTGGGTTTAATAAGAATAGCAGAAAGACTGGAAACAACCAAAATGAGTGAAAGATGCCCCAGTTAAGGGACCTTTCTGAATTACCTGTGGCTTTTCTTGAGAGTCTACAAATCTAACTGTCTGCCTCCCTAGCAATCTATAAATTGCTCCACATGTCAGCACACCTCAGAGTGTTTCCATTCATTCTTAGGGTTCCCTAAGACCAGTCTTACTCCCTAAGACTAACAGCCCCTAAGACTAGAAGCTCTACCCTCACTGGAGGATCACGCTTCCCTAAGGGCCCCAGGACTCTAATGTGTGGGTTTCAAGCAGCTGTGAAAGAGGCAGGAGGTATCTGGTACTAGTCTGTGACAGGGCAGGTGATGGGCTGTGATGGCCTCTAACATTTAAGGGGGCAGAGAAGGCCAGGTGTGGGACAGAGGCAACACCTAGAATGCTGTCCTCCAAGAGTTGGTGTTTTGCCTTTGGGGAGGAATGGCCATGACAAGGACCCAGCTCACTGTCTACCTTCCCTTCATCTCTCTGTCTGGACTGAATCTGCCCCTTGCCCTTGTAGAACCCCCTTCCTAAGCTTGCCATCTCCTGCCTTCTGCTCACACAAACACTTCCCAACAAATTCACTCACATTTTAGGGATGAAGGAATAGGGACTTTAGGTGTGAGCAGCTCTGGGGTAGAAGCCCCTCTAGGAGCTTAATGTTTTTTGGAACCCATGTCATGTGGAGCAAAGTCTGAGCAGGTAGTCACAGGAAGTTCCAAGTGCTGCATCATGTAAACAACCCACACACCCCTTACATTTAAGTGGCCTGCACTTAACCAGGCTCCATACTGGCTCCCAAAAGCAGCACCCTCAAATCAGCTCAGACAACATTGATCTTAGGTATGCAAGTCTCCCACCTCCCAACTCCCATGAAGATCACTTCTCACACCCAGAGGAAGCTTCCTTATGACTCCCATCTCCTTATGCCCAGGTATTATGAGCACTCTGCCCTGACTGAGCTCAGCTCAGGAGCCAGACACCTAGGCCCTTCTCCTTCCATCTCACCTGGAGCCACATGTGATCCATAGCTCACTGGGATCTGAATCTCACCTGTGCTGCCACCCCACATCCTGGAGCTTAAAAGGACATTTCTCCAGAGGGGCCAAGCCTAGAATCTCATATTCTAACTCCTTTCTTATTCCCAGTATCCAATTTTTTTAAAGATTTTATTTTATTTATTTGACAGATAGAGATCACAAGTAGGCAGAGAGGCAGAGAGAGAGAGAGGAGGAAGCAGGCTCCCTGCTGAGCAGAGAGCCCGATGCGGGACTCGATCCCAGGACCCTGAGATCATGACCTGAGCTGAAGGCAGCGGCTTAACCCACTGAGCCACCCAGGCGCCCCTCCCAGTATCCAATTTATCACAGAATTTCAACTTTGTCTGTTGGAAGTGGACTCTTTCCTTCATACCCAAGAATATTTTACAGTCTCCAAAATGCACCTGTCTCCACATCTCTTACACCATGCCTTACTTCGAAAATACCTGGGAACATAAAATACCCAATGTGAATCCCACCTGTCTCCCCCCAGTTCCTGCAATGCTTCATAGGTCAGAACCGAGCCCTCCATCCTGTTCTCTAACTTCACTATTCCTACCGCCCTGTCCTCACACCTCCTCACCCAGACACAGGGAATGGTTTCATGCCTCTGGACTCTCTCCCCACTGATTCCCTTGTCTTGTCACAGTTGCTCTTCGAAGGACTGCATTACACAGGAACTTGTCATGGAGAAGCACTTGCTGCTGTGGCTGCAGTTTGAAGGCATAAAATCAGGATCCAACCTCAAGTTTAGCAACAACCTGCTGGGAAGTCTCAGTCAGAAATGCTTTATGCAGAAATACCTGTGTACAGACATACTTATTCTCTATTCCTTCTAATAAGAATAATGCTTTTCTCAGTAGCTGTGCTTGGATTGTAGAGATCGGTATGTCTGTAAGTGTTGATGAGGACAGGCAGATTATGCTTTGTGTCAGCTCTGTATGCTTCAGTGACATCTTCTCAGAACCAGCATTAGGAGAATGTGATAACTCATATAGGGCAATATTGTCTACAAGCCAGGCTACATCACAATTATCCAGAAGTTGTCTCTCATAAATTCTTTATTCATAAATGATCATTTTAAATTGTTAATTTAATATTCAAATTCATAGCACTCCCCTACTCCTGAAGATGACATTTTGCCCAGCTCCCCTTCTATGCCATCATATGTACATCCACCGCATCACCGCTTGGGCACTTCGTGCAAGGCAGAAACTTCCAGGAAGACTTCTTCATTTGAATGAAGAACCTCTCTACCTCATAGAGCTGATCCTGCCTCTCACGGCACTGCTTTACCTCTTGTTTTAGGGCCTCCACCTCTCCCACCAGGACAGAACTCCTCTTGTTCAACTGGAGGCTCTAGTAAATGAATGCTCTGTGCTCAGGGAATGGTTCTCTTCTACAATATCCTCCAAGCCCTCCTCCTCATTTTTTGCCCTGAGTTTTAATACAAAGTCTTCAAATACTGGACTGTTTCATCTCCTAGAGCATAGTGTTGTTTTCTGAGGAGAATTTCCCAAAAGATGAATACTGGACAGGTGGAAGGCCAGAGGGTCCTCAGTCTAAAGTCAATCCCAGGGAGAGGGAACTGGAATGCTCATTTCTATGCAGGATTGGAAGGCACCCAGTCAGAGCGTCTTGGGTCAGGCTGGTGTCCCAGTAAATTTTTATACCAGTGGTAGTATCAGATGTAGGGCTCATGGTTTGAAGGCTCCAAGATGGCATGGGTCCTGTGGACTCACTGGTTAAATGTTGTGCAGGTTTGGAGTTCTTGTAGCGAAGTGGCAAACCCAGTGTTTGAGTGTCCTGTACTCTGTGGGGAAAGAAGTTTCCATGTCCATGAGCATGTGGTGATCCAGCTGTTTAGGTGCCTGCTTGGCCTAGGACAGAGGTGAGTTATTGGTTACCAGGTCCAGGGACACAAGGTGAACCCACTGCCAAGATGCCTGGTTTGTCTAATACAAAAGCTAAGTTGTTGGTCTTGAGGACCAAAGACACATGGTGAGCCTTATATGCATGTGCCTGCCTGGCCTAGTAGAGAGCTGTATTTTTGGTCTCCAGGTCCAAGAGCACATGGTGATCCTGATGTCCAAGTGGTTCATTTTCCCATTGCTAACCAGGGATGTATCACTCATGGTTTCTTGGCATTGGGAGGCCTGTTGTTCCCTGGACTCACCAGCCTTGTGCTTCACTGGGCTGGCCAGCTTGTGGTATGAGAGCCCCTGGTTCACCCCATATATGTGTGATTCACCTGCCCAGTGTCAAATGAGTTCAGAAATCTCCAAGTCTTTGGGTTCCTGGTGGGTCCTTTGTTCTAATATCTGAATTTCTCTACTGCGTCAGAGGGTTTGTGGTCTGTGGGCTCTTGGTTGATCAGGTGTCTGGGTATTAGTTTGTCTACTGTGGACTCAAGTCAGACAGTTTGAGGTCTGAGAACTTGTGTTCCAAGCACTACCATTGTGTCTAATGATGTGATGATTCCTTCTCCCAGTACTTACTTGTTTCCTAAAATTCCCTGTATGCCAAGGGTCTGGAGGCATTGTACACATTGTGCACATGTGGGTTGGCTGGGTATTCAGGGAAGTCATGTGCTCTGTGCTGACCTTGATTGAAGGGCAAAGTAGTAGTGTGCCCAGTGCTCTCATATGACTGGGACATAGCTTTACTCTGTTGAGCGCACTTTTGACCCTAGAGGTATGGGGCCCAGCTAGCATAAGTGTCCCATCCCCACTTGTCACATGGGAATATACTGTAAGGGACTAGTTCGCCAGAGGGAGCCATTTTGTTGCAGTGAACTTAGATTGACCCTATGCAGTGAACTGAGATTGACCCTGCCCTTCCCAGAGGAACTTACTTGCAAAGCCTAGACACAAGAGTGAGTCAGGCCAGGTGAAGACATCCAATCAGAAGGGTATGCATATATTTACTGAGGTGAGTTTAAATCCCATTGGCCACCTGTGTGGGGGCAGGGCTCAAACACCCTATAAAGTTCAGTCTTCAAGGCTGAGGCTGGGGAGGAGTAGGAGAGCTGTCGAGGAGTAGAAGAGTCTTAGGAGGAATAGAAGAGTCTTCAGAGGAGTAGGGCAGTCGTCAGAGCTGAAAGAGCCATCAGAGCTCTTATAAGAGCTTCAAGAGCCATCAGAGCTCTTGTAAGAGTTGTAAGAGCTGACAGAGCTCTTGTCAGAGCTGTCAGAACCATGAGAGCCGCCAGCGGCTCTGCCGCCGGCAGCCCCGCTGCCCCGAGCTGTGGCCTCAGGGAGCGGCCTTGCCAGAGCAGCCCCTGTCTGGGGAGAGGCCCTGTCTGGGGAGCAGCCTCGTCTAGAGTGGCCATGTTGGGAGTGGCCTTGCCAGGCTCGTCATCGTCACTTTTTCATAAGAGACAGCCCTGAACGGTCAGTTTGATTCTTGATGCTTGGTGCGAAATAAAGCTTTGAATGACTTTCACTTTGTATCAGTCTCGTTCCTTTTTTTTTTTTTTTTTAATTTTAATTTTTTTTTAATTTTTTTTATAAACATATATTTTTATCCCTGGGGTACAGGTCTGTGAATCACCAGGTTTACACACTTCACAGCACTCACCAAAGCACATACCCTCCTCAATGTCCATAATCCCACCCCCTTCTCCCAAACCCCCTCCCCCCAGCAACCCTCAGTTTGTTTTGTGAGACTAAGAGTCACTTATGGTTTGTCTCCCTCCCAATCCCATCCTGTTTCATCTATTCTTCTCCTACCCACTTAAGCCCCCCTGTTGCATCACCACTTCCTTATATCAGGGAGATCATATGATAGTTGCCTTTCTCTGCTTGACTAATTTCACTAAGCATGATACGCTCTAGTTCCATCCATGTTGTCGCAAATGGCAAGATTTCATTTCTTTTGATGGCTGCATAGTATTCCATTGTGTATATATACCACATATTCTTGATCCATTCATCTGTTGATGGACATCTAGGTTCTTTCCATAGTTTGGCTACTGTGGACATTGCTGCTATAAACATTCGGGTGCACGTGCCCCTTTGGATCACTACGTTTGTATCTTTAGGGTAAATACCCAGTAGTGCAATTGCTGGGTCATAGGGCAGTTCTATTTTCAACACTTTGAGGAACCTCCATGCTGTTTTCCAGAGTGGCTGCACCAGCTTGCATTCCCACCAACAGTGTAAGAGGGTTCCCCTTTCTCCGCATCCTTGCCAGCATCTGTCATTTCCTGACTTGTTTATTTTAGCCATTCTGACTGGTGTGAGGTGATATCTCATTGTGGTTTTGATTTGTATTTCCCTGATGCCGAGTGATATGGAGCACTTTTTCATGTGTCTGTTGGCCATCAGGATGTCTTCTTTGCAGAAATGTCTGTTCATGTCCTCTGCCCATTTCTTGATTGGATTATTTGTTCTTTGGGTGTTGAGTTTGCTAAGTTATTTATAGATTCTGGACACTAGTCCTTTATCTGATATGTCATTTGCAAATATCTTCTCCCATTCTGTCAGTTGTCTTTTGATTTTGTTAACTGTGTCTCGTTCCTTTGATCATGGACCCCAACATTGGGGGCTCGTCCTGGCTCAAACAGTGAGAACTGAGCCAGCATCAGAATTTTGGGGAAAAGCCCTCAGAGGTATTGGGATCTTGGGTATTGGGATCCTATCTGTCTGGTTGGATCTCCAGGGTATAGCCCACCAGGGAGAAGCTGGACGCGACCATACTCCCCAGGGCTGGAGTGGATGCGGGGATGCCCCATCCCTCTGCTGGTAGATCAACAGGGGGTTTGAGTCCCCCTGGGTGGTTGGGGGTTCGAGTCCCCCTGGGCAGACAGGGGGTACGAGACCCCCTAGGCAGTTGGGGGATAAAGAAAGCCCCCAGCAGTGGCAGGTTCTGGGTAAAAATCATTGGGTCTGCAGTTGTCTTTGCCCTGTTCTTTTGTTGTCTGTTGTGTGGTTTGTTGTGTTTGTAGGGCACCAAGAAAGTCCCCACCAGCAGCAGGCTCTGGATGGGGATCGCTGGGTCTGCGGTTTTCTTTGCCTTTTTTTTTTTATTTGTTTGTTTGTTTTTGTTGTTGTTGTCTGTTGTGCTCTTTATGGGACAAACGTGGAGTAAGGAGCCTGTGACACCCCTAGGTCTTGTTCTTGAACATTTTAAGGATTTTCAAGGTAAAGTCACTCAGTCAGGTGACAAGGTTTACCTGGGAAAACTAAAAACAATCTGCCAATTAGAGTGGCCCACTTTCTCCACAGGGTGGTCGCCAGAAGGAATGTTTTCCTTGACTCAGATATAGTCTACCCTAAGTGAGGTCTTTGATCTGCATCGAGAACAAATACTGTACATTGTGGCTTGGAGATATCTGATAGAAGAGCTGCCATCATAGCTCAAGTCCCACCTTCCCCCTGCTAACGAAACCATTTCTCTCCCTCAATGCAGGTCAGAGCACCAAAACCAGAACAGACAGATGAGGGGGAACCAGGGAAGAAGACTGTTCTACCTCCATCGGATATGGAGGATGTGGAATTCCCCCTGTTATTTGTCCTCTAAATCTAACTCTTGGTCCCGTAATGCCTTTACCAGTCCACCTCATACATGGTTGGGACCCCTTATGGAACCACCAAGCAGAGAGACCTCCCTGGTCCTTCCCCTTTCCTCTATCCCCCTAAGCCTCCCTTTACTTCACTGGTACTGTCTGCACCAATGCTGCCTCTTTGTGAGGTTTCTCTACCAGACGGGAGAGGGTGACCCTACCTAAGCTATATCCCTTTCTCCTCTTCTGACATCTATAATTGGAAGACCCAACACAAATTATTTTCTGTCCAACCTCAGGATTTAATTAGCCACTTGGATACTGTCTTACTCATCAACCTACCTGGGTGGATGTTCAAGAGCTCCTTATGGCTCTCTTTAATGGGGAAGAGCGGGATTGCATCATGTGAGAAACCCATAAGGTGATAAGTGAGAGACTTGGCAGGGACCTCGATCCCTGCCGAATGGAGGATTACTTCCCGAGGGAACCCCCCGACTGGGATCCAAACTCTGATGAAGGTAAGGAGAGCTTACGTTTCTACCGCCAGGCTCTACTGGGAGGCCTCTGTGCAGCTGCAAGGAGACCCATAAATGTATCTAAAATCAGTATAGTGACTCAAGGTAAGAATGAGTCTCCAGGAGCTTTTCTAGAAAGGTTAATTGAAGCCTATAAAATGTATAGCCCAATCGATCCTGAGGCACCCGAAAATCAGAGGGCAATAAATCTTGCTTTTGCCAGTCAGTCAGCCCCAGATATAAGGAAGAAACTTCAGAAAATTGAGGGATTTGAAGGGAAGAATCTGACTGAGTTAGTGAGAATAGCAGAAAAGGTGTTTAACAACAGGGATGCACAAGAGGATGAAAACAGACAAAGAACTGGTTAAGGTAGGGAGGAGACGAGTAGGGGATAGTAAATGGAAGGAAAAGCCTAAGCATAGAGAAGGCAGGTGGGAAGACTTAGATTCAGATCAGTGAGCTTACTGTAAGAAAAAAGGACATTGGGCCAGGAAGTGCCCTAAAATGAAGACAGCAATGCTTGCCACCAGAGACTTAAGGGGCCATTGTTCTGAGCCCCTCCCCAAAGCTCGGGTAAAAATTGAAGTGGAGGGAAAGTCAGTTGATTTTTTGGTAGACACAGGAACCCAATTTTTATCATCACTTAAACCTATGGAAAAACTATCTGGAGAGGAAGTTTGTGTACAAGGAGCAAATGGCACAGAGAGACATAAAGGGACAACAAAAAGGACTTTAAATTTGGCCTTCAGAGTAGTTAAACATCGATTTTTGGTCCTCCCTAATGCCCCACATAACTTGATGGGAAGAGATATCCTCCACAAGTTAAGAGCTGGCATTCAGTTCTCAGAAGGAGACATGACTGTAACCTTGAGACAACCCACTGTACAAGTGCTTATGGCAGCAGTAGATGAATACCTCCTTTACGAGCCAGTCTCAAAACCAGAAGAAAAAAGGGGGGAGCCTTCTCCAAATCATACAGGACGAGTTTCCCCAGGTCTGGGCAGAAGGGAAGCCCCCTGGCTTGGCCAAGGAACAACTTCCAGTGGTGGTATAATTAAAGACGACAGCTATGGCTATTCATGTTCAGCAGTACCCCCTTCCCTGGGAAGCAAAGGAAGGGATCAGAAAACACATTAACCACCTCCGAGGAGATGGAATCCTAGTTCCTTGCAAATCTCCATGGAACACACCTTTGCTGCCCATTAAAAAGGCTGAGACTGGGGAGTATTGACCCGTCCAGGACTTGCAGGAAGTTAATAAACGGGTTGAAGATATCAACCTGACGGTGCCTAACCCCTATACCTTATTTTCCCTCCTGGGCCCCAAAAAAACTGTATATACATCTTATATCTCAAGGATGCATTTTTCTGTATACCTATAGCAAGGGAATCTCAGCCTCTTTTTGCTTTTGAGTGGTCCAACCACAGAAAGGGTTTAAAGTCCAGCTCACCTTGACAAGACTTCCCCAAGGGTTCAAGAATTCACTCACTATTTTCAACAAGGCCCTACACGAGGATTTGCGTGAGTACAGAACCTCCAACCCAGGAGTCACTCTGTTACAATACGTTGATGACTTGCTAATAGTCACTGAGGACTATGAGTCATGTTTGCAGGGGACGAGAGCTCTCTTAAAGACTGCAGGGAAAAGGGTATCAGGTGTCAGCGAAGAAAGCACAGCTCTGTCAGAGCCATGCCACTTATCTAGGCTTTGATCTCCTCAAGGGAGTGCATTCACTGAGTCCAGGAAACAGTTGATCACCCGATACCCCCACCCCACCATATCCTGGCAAGTAAGGGGGTTTCTTGGGATGGTGGGCTACTGTAGTGGGCTACCGTGGTTTGCAGAGATTTCCTGACCTCTCTAAGAACTGGCAAAAGGAGGGCTCACTATGATAGAATGGAAAGCTGAGGTAGAAGGAGCATTGCGGGAATTACAAACAGCCTTACTGATTGCCCCAGCATTATCTATCCAAGATCGTAGCAAGCCCTTCCAATTATATGTGGATGAAAAAGCAGGGGTGGCCAAAGGAGTTTTAACTCAGACACTGGGCCTTGGAGAAAGCCAGTAGCCTATCTTAACAAGAAACTAGATCCAGTAGCAGCTGGGTTTCCCCCTTGCCTTCTAATAATTTCTGCAACAGTCCTCCTGGTCAAGGATGCAACTAAATTGACTTTGGGCCAAAATCTTATCATAACCACCACACACGCTATTGAGGGCCTTCTCCAGACTCCACCAGACTGATGGATGACGAACGCCCAAGTGACGGGGTATCAGGCCCTTCTCCTCAACGAACTAAGGGTGACCTTCCAGCCCCTGGCGGTGCTAAATCTAGCCACACTGCTGCCAGTGGAGCTAGCTGACCATCCACACAACTGTGGGGAGGGCCTAACCCAAGTCACAGGAATAAGGCTGGATCTCAGAGACATTCCCCTCCTGATGCCGAGATGACTCTGTTCACAGATGGGAGTAGCTACATGGTCAATGGAAAGAGGTATGCAGTGGCTGCGGTGGTTTCTCATGAGCAGAAACTCTGGACAGCAGCCCTGCCACATGGAACTTTGGCACAAAAATAAGAACTGATTGCACTCACTAAGGCACTGCAGATGACCAAAGGTAAAACCACCAACATCTATATGGACAGCAGGTATGCCTTTGCTACTCTGGGGCTATTTATATAGAAAGGGGCCTATTAACAGCAGAAGGAAAAGGAATTAAAAACAGAGGAGAAATATTGGCTCTCCTCCAGGCTATTTGGGATCAAAAAGAGGTGGCTGTTATGCATTGCCTGGGACACCAAAAGGGGACTTATCTGATTTCAAAAGGAAACCACTTAGCAGATCAAGCTGCAAAGAAAGCAGCCTGAGAAACAGTGGAAGAACTGGTTAAACTCCCGGATCCAAAACAACAACAACAACAACAACAACAAAAACGAACTATTCAGAAGAAGATTTAAAGTATTTATAGAAATTGGTTAAATTAGACTATGAAGGAGATTGGGCTAAGACTAAAGCAGGAAAAATAATTCTTCCTCAAAAACTAGGTAAGGAGTTAGTAGACCAGATACATCAGGGTACTTACTTGGGGATATGCAAACTCAAGGACCTTATAGGCAAGCAATTTCAGGTTTCTAAATTAGGGCATATGGTTCAAGATGTAGTTGATAGATGTGATCAATGCCAGGAAGTTAATGTGGGAAGAACTAAAATGGGAAGAGGGAAAAGAGAAAGAGGTAAGGAACCAGGAATTTCTTGAGAAATAGATTTTACAGAAATGAAACCTGGAAAATATGGGCAAAAATATATACTAGTTTTTGTAGATACATTTTAAGGCTAGGTAGAGGATTTTTCCACCAAACATGAGATGGCAGGAGTGGTAGCCAAAAAGCTACTAGAAGAAATAATTCCTAGGCTTGGGCTGCCTCTCGCGATTGGGTCAGACAATGGCCCTGCACTTGTGAGTTCAGTCTCACAGGCACTGGCCAAGGCTGTGGGCACTAATTGGAAACTGCATGGTGCCTATCGGCCCCAGAGTTCTGGGCAAGTAGAGAGAATGAACCAGACTCTTAAAAAGACCTTGACAAAACTAATTCTGGAGACTGGAGGTGGATGGGTGGATCTCCTTCCTTTCACCCTCCTCAGGGCATGATGTACACCCTATTTAAATAAGGTAACCCCATTTGAAATAATGTTTTGGAGACACCCCCCCCCCCCACTCTGTCTTCAGCTACAGGAGGTTGCCCTAACAGAAATGATTGATAAGTCTGTACTCCAGTCACTGCATACATTACAGTCTGTCTTAAAAAAGCCCACGCAGGGATCCAAACTGCCCACACTGGGACAAAGATGGTGATGGAACCACATCCTTACCAACCCGGGAACTTGGTTTGGATACGTCGTTATCAAGTGGGGAACTTGGAGCTGGAAGCGAATATTTACTGTTATCCTTACTACCCCCATGGCAATAAAAGTAGAAGGCATTAGGGCCTGGGTTCATGCGGGTCACGTCAAACAAGCCGAGTGTAAGGAAGCCCCCCAGAGATGGAAGTTGCAGCCGACAAACCCTACTGACCATTGACTAAAGCTAAGACTAAAAAAACTGTGAATTTTTTGTCGCTCCTATTGTTAGCTGTTTATGTAAAGTATAGGTGGGAAATTAGATGAAAAGAATCAGGAAAAATGGAAAAGGTTATACAAAGTGTTGAATGGCTAATTTATCAGTCGACTGTGTACTGCTGTTACTTTTTCACCCCTGTATTATAAACGCCCTAATGTCATTTATACCAAAGAAAATTAGAGCAATAAAATGTTAGTCTTACATGCTCAATATAACATATAACTGACTGATTAGTCAAGCATTTGACTAATCTCCAAAGAAAAGGGGGGATGTAAGGGCCTGGTTGGCCAGATGGAGCCATTTTGTTGCAATGAACTCAGATTGACCCTATGCAGTCAACTTAGATTGACCCTGCCTCTCCTGGAACTTACTTGCAATGCCGAGATACAAGGGCGAGTCAGGCCAGGTGAAGACATCCAATCAGAGGGGCGCACATATATTTACTGAGGTGAGTTTAAGTCCCATTGGCCACCTGTGTGGGGGCAGGGCTCAACCACCCCTATAAAGGGTGTCTGCGAAGCTGAGGCTGGGGAGGAGCAGGAGCGCCATAGGAGGAGTAGAAGAGTCTGAGGAGGAGTAGAAGAGTCATCAGAGCCAGGAGAGCTACCAGAGCTCTTTTAAGAGCTGTAAGAGCCATTCGAGCCATGAGAGCTTCCAGCGGCCCCACCGCCCGGAGCTGTGGCCTTGAGGAGTGTCCTCGCCAGTGCAGCCCCTGTCCATGGAGCGGCCCTGTCTGGGGAGCAGCCTCATCCAGAGCGGCCACGTTGGGAGCAGCCTTACTGGGGTTGTTGTCGTCACCTTTTTGTAAGAAACAGCCCTGACCAGTCAGTTTGATTCTTGATGCTTGGCGTGAAATAAAGCTTTGGTTGACCTTCACTTTGTATCAGCCTAATTCCTTTGATCATGGACCCCAACAGTACCTGGCCATCCACACAGTGGGAAATAGGTGGAGGAGTTGCTGCATGCTGGTTCAAAGACTCATAGAGGCACAGAGGAGCACAAAAGTAGGAACTAACATGAAGGTTGTGTGCAGGGTTGGCGAGAAGCCCAAAGCAAGAGGTGTGGACAGGAGGCTTGCCATGGGCAAGGGCAAACACAGGGCAGAGAAGATAAGGAGTATGAGGAAGAGCTGAAGCTGAATGACTCTCTCTCTCCTCAGTGAGACCTGGGCTGTTTCTGTGTTTTTATAACAGCTCTGGGGCATCACAATGTCTTCTTGTGATGTCACCACTATGTCCTGGCCAATCACCAGGACATTGTCAGGTCAGCCTAGTTTAGTTGGCCAATCACCGGTCAGTTCAGCTGGTCAATGGCCAATGTTTCTATCAGTTACCCTCCTAACATCAATACCTAGAAGCCATGTTTTAAGGAAAACAGGTTAACTTTCCTTCAAGATGAAAAATTAATATTCAGTATGTATTTATAGTGAAGATCATGGTAAGTCTGAAAGACTCAACTAGTACAAAGTTGAATGTGTCACTCAGAGTCACCATTCACTAAAATGTTGAAACCAATATTAATGAAGACATGGGCCATTTGACCTAAGGAAACATCAGATTTCAGGGGTAAGTGGGACTACATGGCAAATAGAGCAAATTCTACTTTCAAATCATCCAGCAAAGATCAAAAATATGTCTGGAAAATGCTAGGCATTGTGCTTGGTACGTATTCCCCAAAGAAACCTAAGCTTAGAAAAGAAGAAGTTGTGTCACAAGTCATTACCTATTGCTAAAATGATATTCAGCTCTTATAGAAGGGAGATAACAAAATCCAGCCTTTCACCAGGTTCACAGTCCTTGTGTCCAGCATCCATTTTGAAAGTTCTTGGAGGGGAGGGTGGTAGAAGTTAAGTTTGTCTCATCCTTCAAATAGAGCTACATGTCAAATCATTCTGAACATCTAAGAAATCAAAGAAAGATCTGAGAAAACAAATGCTGCAAGTCTACAAGTATAAAAGCAACCACCTTTTGGAAGGCAGAAGGAGTGGAGACTTGAGTTTAGAATGATATAGGTAAGAAAATAGTGGAGAAAATGGAATCTAAGGGGCTACCACAAAGTGTAATAAGCAACAGGGTGCAACATATGGTATGTGTGTGTGTGTGTGTGGAATATTACTCACTAAACAAAAGTAACAATCTTGCATTTAAAATGATGTGGATGGAATTAAGAGATATTATGTTGAGTGAAACTAGACAGGGAAAGACAAATACCATATGATTTCACTCATATGTGGAACTTAAATAACAAAACATGTGGATATAGGGGAAGATAAGGAAAATAAAATAAGATGAAAATAGGGAGGAAGGCAAACTATAAGAGAATTTTAACTATAGGGACCATGCTGAGGGTTGCTGGAGGGGAAGTTGGTCGGGAGAAGAGGTAACTGGGTGATGGGTATTGAGGAGGGCAAGTGTTGGAATGAGCACTGGGTGTTATATACAATTGATAAATGAGTGAATTCAACCTCTGAAACTAATTAAAGAAAGAAAGGAATGTGCTCAAGAACCTTATGTATTTGTTCCCCATTGGCACACAGAATGCTCCCATTAATCACTTGTTGAAGGAGTGAGCTTTGATGGAGCTGTTTCCTCACTGAGCACATACACAGTCTCTGTAGCTCAGAGAAGAGAAGAGTAACAGGCCAAAAGGTGCTCTCTGAAGCTGGGGAATAGATGGGCTTTCCCATGAAGAGCATGAAGAGAAGAAATGTGGACTGAACACCAACCAAAAGGACATGCAGGAAAAGCTGGCAGGGGAAGGAAAAGCAGAAATGAACAAAGGAGGTAACTGGAAGTAAATTATCACAGAAGTGAAGAGAGGGGTTTCCCCAAGAAGCCAGAGGACCAGGGCTACTTTCTGCCCCTAGACTAGCTGAGCAAAGCAAATTCTAGTTGGATTACATTTGGGTTGCAAAGCCAATTCTAGTTGGATTGCATTTGGGTTTCTGTCACTCCCAGGCAAACTCAATTCTGATATATACATATTTCAGAATTGATATACAAATCTATACAAATAATGATATACAAATCATTAAGATATATATATATATATGTATATATATATATACATATATATATATATTTGGTGTCAAAAAATATATATATATATTTGATGTCAAATATATAATATATATATTGTAATTTTGTCTCTGGTGATGGGTGATAGCTATACTTTTGGTCAGTGTAGCTGGCCAAAATATAATATTTTGACCAAAGCATAATATTAGGTGTCAAATATATATTGACACCTAATATTATGCTTCAGATAGACATTATGGTAATTAGACAAGTTTTACCTTATGCTACAATGACCAAAAGTATAGCTACCACCCATCACCAGAGACAAAATTACAATACCATTGACCATATTCCCAATGTTGTGTCTTTCAGCCCTATGACTTATTTATCCCATAAGGGAAACCTATGTCTCCTACTCCCTTCCATTATTTCTCCTATGTCCTCACCTCCCTTCTGACAACCATCAGTTTGCTCTCTGTATTGATAGGTATGACTCTGCTTTTTTATTTGGTTTTTTATTCATTCATTTTGCTTTTCAGATTTCATATAAGATTGAACTCATATGCTATTTCTCTTTGTTTTGACCTATTTCACTTAGGTTTATGCCCTCTGGGTCCATCCATGTTATTCCAAATGAAAAGATCTCATCTTTTATAGCTGAGTAATTTTTCATTATATATATAATATATATTATATAATGTGTATATATATATATATACATACATACATACATATATTATATAACATATAATATATATCTTGTTCTTTATCTCTTCTTTATCCATTCACCTGTGTTTCAATAGATAGTAAGATTATTTTAAAATTATTTATTTGAGAGAAAGACCATGGCTGGGAGAGGGGTGAAGGGGTAAAGGGAGAGGAAGGAGCAGTTTCTCCCCCTAGCAGGGAGCCTGACACTATTCTTGATCCCAGGATCCTGAGGTCATGACCTGAGCCAAAAAGAGACCATTAAATGACTGAGCCACCCAAACACTCCTACAGACTGTACAAATTATTTTGATTTTTCAATCTGCCATAAAATATCCAAAAAGAAGGAAAAAAAAAACACAGTATACTCATCTATATACATGCAGTGTGGATATTTTTAGAGTACTGATATTAGGAAGCATTCTCTTCAACCCCATGACAATACAGCATACTCCATAATTACACTTTCCAACAAAAATCCATCAGCAGTCACACTGACATCAAGATTTTACATTTCAATACACTAGAAAAAGGGGATATTTTCAGAACACGTTTTCTACATAACAGCTTCCTGTTTGTAGTTTTGCACAGCAGGTCTCTACACATGCTTTTGGAAACCTGAGCTTTTAAACTATAACAGTATCTATATTTGAAGTTTTATCCTTTCCAAATCCAAACTTAACTGAGGAAGTTACCATTTACAGTAACAACCAGTGGGGTTTATTAACAGGTATGGTGAAGTTTACCTGACAAGATGTGTAAAATATTTTACTGAGTAAAAATGAATAAAGCTTCATAAAACAGTAATACTTATATTATAGATCAGAACAGAGACAACATAAAAAGTCATTAAGTTTTACAAATTAATTATTTATATTCAAATTACACCAGCTCCACAAATATAAGGAAAAGAAACTGGTTTGAGAAAGGTTCAAAGACTTTCCCACTTTAGCCCTGTGTGTCTCCAGCTTCCAGGGACCACAGTGATAATATATCCCTTGTGCTGATATAAGACACAAGGTCTGAATAGGCCATGCTCTCTCTTATGTCATATTACGTTACAGGCCAGTGAATTTGTTGAGATGAAAAACAACAACAACAACAAAAATGAGGACATAGTGCACTTTGATAACACACGGCACCTGGAATTTTTCAAAAGTCTTAAAATAGCTTTTTTGTTCTGTTTTGTTTTGCTTTTGTTTGTTTGTTTTAATGCAAGCCTGAATCTTCAATCTTCAAACACTTAAAATCTGTTTCTTAAGCCCAGTTTCAACATCACTTGAAAAAAATGCATATCACTATATCCTGATACACATTCTTAACCATTTGACTGTCTTCCGTTATGGTCAGTGTTCATGAGGCATAGCATGACCAAGAATCTTTGTTCATGTGTTCTCCAAGGGCTTCTTCTGGTAAAGTGGCCTTCCTGTCCCTATATTCTTCAGTTTAACAACTGCAGGCCTGAGTATCAGGGCTTGCTGTACATCTGACAGGGAAATTACACCCAGAATATTATCTGCTTCTCTTGTGACCAGCAGCCCACAGAGGTCATCCAGAAATAGTCTGCCCAGGATAAATAGCTTACGGCAGTTCATGACACCCTCAAGACACTATTAGATGTGCTGAAGGGCCTGGGTGACTGTGATATTTAGGTTACTCTATGATTTTTCAGCAGCAAGATTAATTACATCAGACTTTAAATAAATATATACAACTTCTCCTGATGAATGCACCACAGGAGAGGCTGGCAAACTTCTTTCTAAAAAGACACTAAGGTTCTTCTTATTTCTTTTATTGATATGATACTCTCAATAGATGCTGAAAAAGCATTTGAAAAAGTACAGCATCCCTTCCTGATCAACACTCTTCAAAGTGTAGGGAGAGAGGGCACAAACATCAATATCATCAAAGCCATCTATGAAAAACCCACCGCAAATATCATTCTCAATGGAGAAAA